>NC_143579.1:239253250-239553250 GCF_048544385.1 Mastigoproctus giganteus | reverse complement strand
GAAATTTGAAGCCTTATACTTGTGTTCAAGCAGCAGCAAACATCAAGAAATAACAATTTAAACCTCTGTTATGAACCTAGACTAGAAAATCTGCCTACATCTACAAGGACTTGGGATATCACATTTGTATCCTACATGCTTTGAGAATAGTTTGTTTCTTTATAAGGTTAAACTCTTATAAGGGAGAAAATTACACAAGAAAAATGTTAAATTCCCACATGAAACTTGGCTAACACAGGCATGCTTGAAAAGTTCTTAAAAAGCTCTTTGTAATAGCAGAACTCCATTAAAATTACTATATTTAATACCATGTGAAATTAATAATATAGTTTATTAAGCTCCTCGCCTAAACTATTAAATACAGTAATAATCTTAATGGAAAACAACCACGTAATGTCCTTGCCTAATTATATTGAAGTGGAACTGTTTTGAAACAAGTAAAACATGTTTTACCTGTTTGAAATGATTCAAAATATATAGATGAATGAAATTCACTCAGCTTTATTTTAGCAGTGCTCCAAATGTTTTGGGAATGTTCCTAAGGAATATTGTGAGTTTTAAACAGAACACAAAGTTCTTCATAAACTTGAACAAATTCTAGCACTTTGGTCAGGTTAGGGTTGATGGAAAGTCTAATTTATTATGATTGAAATTTCTTGTACTATATGCTCTTTTTGCTCCTATTATAGTCCCATTTCAGTCCATTATCCATTTTCTCATCCCACAAGCACGCACACTGAAACACAAATTTTTAGAAAAATACCTATGATGATAAAGTGCCAGGGGGACTGCCCTTATTCCTATACAGCCACCCTGAGGGATTAATAAATTATGGTTGCTGGATGTTGGTATACACTGCAATTAATTACTAATAATGCTACATCACTTTTTCAAAATTTAAAGATAAAAAAAAAAAGCTAAAGGTTCTAATATCTTTACATTGGAACCTTTAACAAGTTTTTTTTCACACCTGCAGCTTCATCATTTTTTTTGGTTAACAAAGCCGATTTTAAAATGTCAGTATAGTTTTCACAGTATAATTTTAACTATGCATTCTTGAGAACATTATAAACAAATGAAAACAATGACATGCTGTTCAGTAAGCGGTACTAAATAAATATAAATATTCTTTACTGCACTATACATATATATTTGATACTTCTTGATTGTTTATAGACTATAATGTACAAAGTAGATATGAAACTTCAGAGATCAACATGGAACATCGAGAATAATATAACGTCTTAAAGAGAAATAAATGTTCTCTTATAACATCTCTGTAATTTGAGTATAAATATGTAACATACAATATATACATTTCTATCTCAGTGTAAGGATTCACATGTCAAACTACTACTAATCACAAGGCATTCAGTTTGATGGGTGGTAGAAGCTATATTAAAAAAGGGAGACTAATGACTAACAACACACAACACAATAAAATTTAAATATTCTCATATGATAACGAATAAACAGTTTAATACATGATTTAAAACTAAACTGCTAATGAACACAACATGGCATGTGAATAAATACTCTGCATTTCTTAAGGATTTCTATCTAATAGGTCTCTGAAATCAAATGGTTTTTACCCTTAAACATTTAAGAGAAAATATGCAATTATGTGTGATTATGGAAATACAAATGATCCTTGCATTTTCTATAAGTAAACAACAAACTTTTTTTAAATTCCTTTTACAACAAATACTGTTTTACATAATATAGTAGGGCCTCGACTTACGATGACATCGGCATCTGATATTCTCAGGAACCGATATACCATCCATGCGATCTTTTATTTTAAGGACTGATGATATTTGCAGGTACTGATGGCTTTCTGATATAGCTGGAACGATACATGGGTGGAAATTTTCAAATGCGTGGTGCACAGAACATCACTCATACGATTGTTTCAGATCTATGATGATCTGAAACTTCAAGTTCCATCAACGCATGGCAGTGCTGTGCACTTTGAAGACTTTAAAAAAAAAGGGCTCAAAAGTGTTGAAAGTTATGAGGAGGCATCCAGTGCTGATAATGAAGCAGCTGAGACCTCTAAAATTGAATTCAAAGGTTAGTTGATCAGGAGGGTTATCTTCCCCAGCAAGTTTTAACATTTACAAAATCGGCCTCTTCTGGAAGCGAATGCCCAGGAACACATACATCACTAAGAATGAGGCTAGTTTACCTGGGCATAAGCCTATGAAAGATAGGCTCACTCTTCTGTTGGGTGCCAATGCCTCTTGAGATTTTAAGCTGAAGCCTTTGCTTGTGTATCATTCTAATGCTCCCCCCCATAGTATTTAAACAACAAAAGGTCAACAAATGCATGTGGGAGTATTTTTGCACAGTAACAAGAAGGCCTGGCTTACAGGATATGTCTTCAATGAATGTGAGCTTGAAGTTTTTTGTCCTTCAATGAAGAGTTATCTTGAGAAAAATAAGCTTCCTGTGAAGGCACTGCTCCTGCTGGATAATGCACCAGGCCATGATCCCAACCCTGTTCAATCTCTTCAGGTACAATTTTACTTTGTTTAAGTCAAATTTTTGCCACCAATACCACTCCTCTTCTTCAACAAAACCAGCAAGTGATTGCAAACTTCAAGAAAATCTACACCACAAAAATGTTTGCAAGTTGCTTTTGCAGCAGCCTCTAGTGAAAATGCTCTCACCCTCAAAGATTTTTGGAGGTCAAAGTTCAACATGCTGGACTGTGTGAGGCTGATTGTAAGTTCTTGGAATGATGTTTCCACCAGGTGCTTAAATTCAGCCTGGAAAAAGATCTGGCATTAAATTATTCACAACGTTGACAGATTTGAAGATGATGGTGCTTTAACAAATGATATTGTCACTCAACTCAATGGGTCTGGTCTGGAGGTTGGCGAAGAGGATGTGGAGGAACTTATTGACGCTCATGGGTGTGAGCTAACAACAGAGGAACTACTAGAGTTGGAGAAAATTACGGAGAGTGACACTGGTCCTCGGGAAGCTACAAAACAGTCGTCAAAATCAGTCCATTTGGACAGTTTCTTTGCCAGTATCAACAAAAGGCTGAAAAGATGCATACGCTTGATATAGTCCCACCACCACTATGCCACCGTCCATTGATTTCATCAGCTCTGCACTTCAAGTCTGTTTTTTTATTTTATTATTATTGAAATTATGTGTTGTTGGGGAATGAATTACAGGAAATCTATGTATTATTGGTTTCAACTTACAATATTTTCAACCTACAATGGGTTTTGTGGAACGAATTACCACCGGATGTTGGGGCCCCACTGTACTGTTTAAACCATAATAAATCTTTTCCCAGTGGTGGTGGTGGTGGTGACAGCATGAGACAGGTGCACAAATTTCTTTTAATTTCTAGAATTCTTGGAGAATACCAATATTTCTTCTTTTCTGAATAGATTGCAATAATTATTGTGTATAATTTTCTTTTTTAATAAACAATTAAATATTTATTTTAAATATTATGTTTAAATAACTGTTTTTATGTAAATACTGTTTATATTTTTCTGAAAATCAAAAAAAACAAAAGCATTTTCTACATAAAATATCAACATGAAATGAGTCTCGTTCATTTTCCCCAGTTGAAACAACTTAAACATTGAAATTTCAAATGGTCCTCACTTTGCATGGTTCTGATATGCAGGAATTTCAGTTATGGTTTAGTTAAATAACACCAGTTCCACAACACTGTTCTTTGAATTTCAATTTCAGTTACCACAGTTTATTAACTGTGAGTAATTGCATAAACTTAGTGAAGGCAAACTTATTGACATAAATAAGGAAAGTGGTTGTGACAAAAAGGATGAAGATGTCCCAGAGGAAGTGACAGCAGAAAAAAACCTGACATTAAAGGATCTCTTGCAGATATTTCACAACATTGAAATCACAAAGGATAAAATGTTGGAAGCTGATCCAAACTTAGAAAGGATTATGATAATTTGGCAAGGCACAGAAAAGATGCTTGCTCCATATCGTAAGTTATACGACGAGAAGGCAAGCACTGTTCAAATTACTCTTGATAAGTTTTTTACAAAGAAATAAAACACTTTAATTCTTCAATGTTTCAAATTACAGTGGACTACATAAATAGTAGTTTTTCTTTTTTCATTTCCCTATACATTTATAACCGACAGTAAGAGAGTTTTTAATGTTTTAACAAAAAATTTTAAAGGTCATGGAACAATCATAATTTTTCCCATTGATTATTAAGATCGCTTCGCACGGTTTCAGCCTGCACAGTCATTTTTATGGTCCCGTAATATCGTGCAAAGCGAGGACTGCCTGTATTCCTGTTATTATATGTATAAATTCTTAAAAAATATATAGTAGATATTCTTCACTACCATTTTTGAATCTGAAATGCAAGTAACTCACTTCTCACAGAGACATCTCTAGTGAATATTGCATTTTGTGTTCTCATCTTTATTTATGTAGAAAGAATAACAACTTTTGAAAAGAAACTTGTGTGAGTCTAGATGTTTATATAACTTGGGAGAGGAAAAGGAAGTAACCTTGAACTATAAACAAACAAGTAATTCAAAGCTTCAGAGTGATATCAGCACCTGTCAAGTCCCATGTTACTCCTCACTCAAGCAGATGAAAAGATGGTGATACTTAAAAGTTCATGCATTTAATTATTCAGAAACTAATGCAGTAAAAGTTTGTCTATATTTAGGTAGCTAGAAAAAAATTCCAGATTTTTAATCATTAATTAAAGGGTAACGCAGGATCATCATTTTGGAGCAACACCTGTCAGGTGCAGAACTGCCATCACTACTACCAGGTGAAACAACCAATTTTTCTTTAATTAAATGTAGTTAGGGTTGTGATGTAGTTACAGTTATGAAAACAACTTCAATGTACAAAACAAAAACAGAAAACTCCTCACTACAGAAAACAATCGCCTTACAGCTAATATTTGCAAATTCAACCTCATATAAGTGCACTGAGTGTGTAATATTATTTCAACTATATATTATTGATCTTAGGTAAGCCAAGTGGTTATTTTCCAAAAATTTCCTGTATAAGTTATAGTTACGAAAACACCTTCAGTGTACATAACAAAACAGATAACTCCCCTCTACAGAAAACAATCACCTTTCAGTCAATATAAATATTTGTAAATTCAACCTCATTAGTGCACTGAGTATGTAATATTATATCATCTATATATATTCTTGATTTTAGGTAAGCAAAGTAGACATTGCCAAAAACCTCTTTAAAATAAAATTTACAAAAGATGTTCAATTCTTAAATATAAGAATTGAACTTTTAATTTGTTAAAAGTAATTTTCAGGTAACACTAAATTTATAATAATCTTCAGTTCCAGATAGGAACAATCTATTATAAATGCTTGCAGGGCAGCTTTCTCAAATGGCTCAGAACTAGTAATGGACTTTTGTGGACTTGCATATATATATATATCTGCTGTGCTATCTTAGCTAGGCAATTTCAGAGACCTGTACAGTAAAACAGTGATTCTCAATAATACAAATTAAAAGCACATGTTCTCATCATCTTCATATAGAATATCCTGGAGCCATAAATACTTTCTTTACAAGTTCAAATACCTAGAAAAACAATATATATATATATATATTGATAATCATGCAGATTATGAATCAGAATATTCAGTATTAATAATAACACTAATTGGAGAAAAAAAAAATTTCCACCTGTTATTCAGGGTGATTCTTGTAGATTTGACACTGCTAAATTCAAATATGGCAACCATATTGCTATAACTCTCAACAATTTTAAGGGAGAGCGGATTAAAATCAAAAACTAAATTTCTAATAAAACAGATTTCATATATTTTAAGAAAATGCTATATACAGTACTAAACATTGAACAATGGGTCTATTAACCTTATTCTATTTACAAAAATGTTTATCTAATAACAAAACACTTATTTTGTCGTTTTTTTTTTACTTTTACAATCATCCCTTGGTGTCTTGTGTACAAGATTCCAGCAGTAGTCTGCCTATTTGAACTCCATTTTCCCTGGTATCTTTTTTCCATTTGAGAAATACCTTGGTGAAACCTTTCAGAGTGTTCATCGAAGGCCCCCCCCCCCCCAAGTTTTCAGGAAAAAATAAAGTCTAAATGGAAATGAAGCTTTAACTACATGTTGCAGCTCAACTCTCTGTACGCTAAAAATAGCGTACAGAGAGTCATCCACAATTTCACTGTAATTTTGGGATTTCTCACTGCCTAAAAAAAGTTCTGGCAGACATTTTTGAATGACTTTCAGGCTATTTCTGTAGCATTTAGTTTTTAGTGAATTCCTCATCTTGGAATAGCAATCTGATTTTAGGACCCACAAAAATTCCCTTTTATTTTGGCCTCACTGATTCGAGGAAACTTTTTCCTCAAAGAAAAATCCTCCTTTTTTGTCCACTGCTTTCACAAATATTTTTTATCAAACCCAACTTGACGTGTAATAGCAGTAAATAGATTTTTGACTTATCCACCAAAGGAGGATGTGCTACATTTTCTGGCTTCGTGTAGTTTCTGAACAGTCTGGCCATTGGTCATGGCATTTTTTTTATCCTGTAGTGGCAATCCTTTGCTTGACTTTCCCACTTGCTTAAAAAGCAGCAGTATTTAGTGTATCCACCTTGCAACCCAGTCAGCAAAATTAAACTTTCAGGTCAACATGGATATTCCATTTGTATTCTTGATAGAATATTGTTTGCAAAAGAACCTACAGGTTCTTGTATGCTTCCTTCATGTGAACTGCATGGACCAATGGTATAGATGGATACTTATTTTCATTATGGAATAAAACTACTTTCAAACTGACCTTAGTTTGTTGTTTGTTTATTTGGTTTTTAGGAGCATTAGCAACTAAGGCCATATTGCTCCGAGGATATGCGGTGGTCATTCCCTGACCTTTCCGCATCCTCCGTATTTGGTGGTCATGGGCTCGAACCCCGGTCTAATAAAGAAGTGTGTGCTATGCACTGCTACTCCTGCCCACCTGGCTACGGAGGCGGCCAACTGACCTTGGATGAATCAATGAAAAGCCTCCATTGATTTCTGGATTTTCACAATAAACCAAAGCACACCATCCATGGAGTAATAGGTCATTATGTTAGATTGCCTCTTCCTATAAAAAGATACTTTACACCCTTTTCAAAAAGATTCCACTGCTGAAGCTGTGATCCTAGTAACTGAGCCTTAGTTTTGGAGAGGTCCTCTGAACAAATCATTCAATTTTGCTTGAGTGATTAACTACAGCTTTGCAGTATCAAGAGTTGAAAAGTCTGAATCTGTACTAATTCTGGGTTCTGCATCTTCTGGAGACTCCTTTTCTGATCCTGAATCAGAGTCAAGTCCATAAGTTTCTGGTGGCTTTGGTACTGACAGTGCCGCTGCGACCCTATGTGCCGCCAATAAGCGAATCAAATTTGCAGCCCCCAAAATATTTGGATTAAAAAATAAAATAAGGAGCAAATAATTATTATTAATTTATTGAAAAAGAAAAGAATTACAACATATCTCACATATAATATAATGAAACAACAAACAAAATCATTCTGAAATTAAACTTTAAATTCTAAATCACAATAAGCGATAAAATAAAAGGATAATTATGTTTAAAAAATTATACAAATTTTTCGAATGCAAATTTATTATTTCATTTATGTTTATTTGTTCCAGAAGATCATTTTCTATTGAAATTTTTGCCAAATTAGAGTCGTTGAGGCATTTTTGATTGTAAATAATTTTTGATTAATTTTGAAACATCCATTCACCCGAAACTGGTAAAGTTAGAAAAAATTTTAATGCAACTGCTACATTTGGAAAAGTATCTGTAAAATAGTTTTTAAAAATAAATTGTAACACTTCAAATGGAGTAATATCATCTTTAATACAAATCTTAAGTACTCTAAGTTCTTCAGATAATGCTAAACCATCAATATTGGACTCATTATGATCAATGTCACTTAACTTAATATGTAAATCTTTGCAATTATTTAATAAAATGTTGTCTGACCATTTTTTAATTCAGAAATATTATAAAATATTTAAATTTTTCTACATGTTCTTTCGTATTTTTAAACCTTTCAGTTAACGAGGAGAAAATTTGTGTCCATAATTTGAAAGAAAAAAATTAATTTTGAAATTTTGTTGTGGATCATGAATAGCTCCATCTCTACTTCGATTATGAAATCGAAATGTTTTTTCAATCTTTTCCTTAAAGTGCTCACTTCTGGAAACGATGCTTCAATGCCAATGATAGTAGCGATATTATTATCCTAATGTTGAATTTTTTTTGACTGCTTCCTCTGTTCTATTTTCTTTAAAATATTCCATGATATTTTGTGGACATTCAAGAGCTTCATATATATCAGAATATTTTTTTTTTTTGAGCATTTTACTTATCGGATTAATTTTATTTAAAATATCAGCCAAATTATAATTGAACAAAGAAGCTTATAAGATGCTATATTTCTATATTTAAGGCTATTGATTTAGCATGATTCCTTGTATCTATATTTTTATTTTCATCTTAGCATTAGTAGAGGCATATGATACAAGAAAGCAAGCTTATGCAGCATCAGTCAAAAAAAAAAAAAAAAAAGCCCCGCTCCCATTTCACCCCTCTGTTCATTCTAAATACCTGTCCAGCTCAGCCTTAAATTTATTTAGGCTATCCAACTTCCACAACAAAAGATGGAAGTCTGTTCCACCAATCAATTACCCACTGGCTAAAGGCAAAAATCTGCACATCTATCCTACAACTGTCTTTCCTCAATTTGAATTTATGCCCTCTCAGGTGATTATTATGAGCAAGAGGAAGAATCCCATCAGCATTCAGCATGCTCAAACCATTCAAAGCTTTATACACCTCAATCAGATCACCTCACAGGTGCCTAGTGTCCAGACACTGTAATCTGCAAAATTTAAGCCTTTCTTCATAAGAGCAACCCTTTGTTCCATTCACTAATCTTGTTGCCCTTCTCTGTACTCGTTCCAACAGCTCTACATCCTTCTTAAAACGAGGCCTCCGACCTGTATACAGTATTCACGGTGTGGCCTGACCATTGCCTTATACAAGGGGATAATCACCTCCTTATCCCTGCTGGAAAAATTAATGTATATCATTGACAATATCATCTTCAGTGATCATAGCAAAATATTAGATATGACTAGCTTTTCCAGTAATTTCTAGTATTTTATCTGTAATATTTTGGAAAATTATTTCAATAATTTAATTTTGTATCTGATCACCCAAATAATGCACGATATTTTTCAATTCTGATTTCTGAATATGGAAAATATGTTCTGCCATAACTGAATCAAATTTAGCAATTGTTTCAGAAAGTATTAAAAAGTTACCATTGTAATTTTCATATAAATCTTTTGAAGTTCCCCTGAATACTATACATTACCTTGCTAAAAACAGTACCATATATGTTATTCTGGCTGAACTCCAGAACATGGGTATCTGTTGGACATGGCCAAAGAACAGAGTGATTGGCTGATTATTGGTAATGCATAATTTACCTCATTTTGTATCTCTGATTGTTTGATTGTATGCAAATTCTCTTCTGATTTTAGCGGGAAATGTGAAATTATCGTGCTGTTGTTTAGTTGTCGTCGTGCTGGTCTGCTGTCTCTCGATTATTGTGTGTTATTGTTATTTTGTGTTATTCCATTTGCAAAAGGATGGATGTAAGACTGCAACTGAATGGTGTGTGAGTGTGAATTTGATCCATTTGGAATACGTTTTCAGTGTGGATGTTTGATGAAGTATACTGGCATGCGAGGACTGATGAGGTTAGTTGTTTTTTGTTTTGCTTTCAAGTTGTTTCTTAACAATTTGATGTTTTTTTGCAGTAATTGTATGTATGAGTTGTTAGTATCGCGTTCTCTTCATATTAGTGGGGGCAACAGCCCCCAGAACATAAAAAAAAAAAAAAAAAATTGTTGATGTGCATGAGCAATTCTCACTGTTAATGCACGGAGGAAAAGAATCAATGGTAGTGGCAATATTTGTTATTTGTTTAAAAAAAAAAAAAAAAAATTGCCATTTTGTCAAATACTGTTGAATATAGAAGGCGTTGAGTTGGTCCTTTAAGACCTCAGTCCTTGCGGGTAAAGCGTGCTAACATATGGGAGATGAAAGTTCTCCTGACATCCAAAATTACTCCTAGGTACTTCACAGATCGGTAGTTTTTCAGTTGGCGGCTATTAAAACGTATGGAAGGAGGTCTGGAGAAGTCCAGTTTGCCTTTCAATCGGAGGGTTTTGCTCGTCTCAGTGGAGACAGTTTATTTTCCATGGCCCATACGGACAGAGCAGAGAGAACAACTGACCTCTTCTTCCTTTCTTACGCCAGGGACATAATTATGTCGCTGGAGTAAGAAAGCTGAGTAGTGTGTGGTAGTCCCTCAGGAGCCAGTTGTCGAGTATCATATTACAGACAGCTGGCCCCAGGACGGATCCCTGGGGACAGCCTCGGGTTAGATGTCGGGTGATGCAGTGATATTTTGTTTTGATGCTGACCTTGCAGTTAGAGAAGTAGCTTTTGAGGCAGTGGTAGAAATTCCAGGTACAGTTAGAGACTCTGGCCCTCTGAAGAATGCCCGGTCACCACACTGTGTCAAAAGCTCCTTTGAAGTCAGTGAAGATTGCCAGTAAATAAGTTGCATCCGCCTGTTCTGCAACTTTGAGGGTTTTAGATAGAGCATCAATTGTGGAGCACCCTTGTTTGAATCCAAATTGAAGCGTGGATGCCGGACCACTGGCTTCATATCGGGGGTTGGAAGCAGGAGAGCAGCAGTCTCTCAAAAACCTTGCCGAGAATGAGAAGCGGCGCAATCGGGTGGTATGCCTTAGGTAAGAGCCTCAGGTTAGCATGCTTCCAACGTGATGGAAAGTTACCCTCATTCAGACAGGTGTTGAAGAGCTGAAGAAGTATCATTGGAGCTATGGCCCAGAGACGTTTCACAGTCTCACCTTCAATAAAATCCAGACCAGGAGCTTTACCTTTTTTGATTTTTTTTAATTGCTGCATCGACTTCCTCCTCTGTGAATGGTTCCTCCATAATGTCTGACTGGAAGTTGGAATTTTGTACTGCTATCTTCCTGTGGATGTCAGAGTTGGTGTTGTTCCGATATATTAGTTCATCCAGAATCTGGTTGATTGTATCTTCCCAGTGTGTAGTCTCAGATGGGTCATCAGAGCCGACAGAGTGTATGACATCCATGGATCCCAGCTTATTCCTCGTGAGTTTGTGGACTAAACTCCACGGATTCCGGTTCCCCTCAGTCTCGACAAGGGAACGCCAAGAGCTCTGCTTGGCATGGTAAATGTTGTTAGTATATTCAGGGCGGACTGCTCTGAATCGGTCTCTATACTGTTCTACGATGTGAGCACGTTCAGTCCTTCGCTTGCATTGGTACTCTTTGCAAGTGCACTTCAGAGAATTGCGCAGGTTAGTGAGTTCCTGTGACCACCATGGTACAGAACTTGGGTTCCTGGAACATTTTTTCATGGAAGCCTCTGAAGCTTTGAGAAGCAGACTCTGCACAAAGTCTGTTTTCTGCATAACTAACGAAGTTAGCTGGGTCACGAAGAACATCTTGAATTACATTGTCAAACTGGTCCCAGTTCGCTGTTTTAGTAGACAATCTTACAATATCCTGGATAGACACTTGATGAGGGAATTTTCAGTCAAAATTAATCTAACACTTTCCCGATTAATGTTTAGTTTTTCGGCAATCATTCTTGTGGTTAACTGCCTATCGCTTTGAACAAACTAATGCACACGAACAATGTTTTCATCATGTCGAGTTGTGGAAGGACACCCTGAACACTCAGCATCTTTGACGGATTCACGTCTTTCTCGAAACTGTTTTGCCCAATTGAAAAGCGCAGTTTCAACATGGTTTCATTTCCACAAACTCTGGTCAACTTTTCATAAATATCCGTTGACGATTCGCCACTTTTCACCAAAAATTTTATCACAACCCTTTGCTCTAAATTGCATTCCATTTTTCGCGTAACACAGAACTGAAACACATCTTTACACGAACCAACTTGTACAATGACTGACAATGTTTACCCTTTGCATGCAGGTAGAGGGTGGGTTCGGCTACACAGCAGGAGGATGTAACGGTTTACCGTGTGGCCACTTTGACGGAAACAAAATTATTTTCGAAACTTTGTCATATATATGCCTCATTGTTCTGTTTATGACACCCCAGGCAAGAGCCCTGCTAGCCTGTACCTTAATCTGCCACTGAACACATATCCAGATAATAAGAAAATTAATGCAAGTCTGCAATTTCATGTACTGTATTTATTTCAAATGAATTATCTGCCTGCTGTGTTGAATACTGGTAAATGTTAACCAATCAGATGACCAGCACGACTTCCGGGTATGTGGAACGGGCAGCTGGAGAGGTTTTACGAGTACCACTAAGTTACAGAATGGTAATCCCTTTAACTCTTAATTCATGCTTAAAAGCAGCACTAATTGTCTCAATTTCCTGAAGGCCAGAGGTGCAAACTGTTAATGCCTTCCCAGTTGTCTCTTGTAATCCATTCGTTATATGGAAATTTTGTTTTCTACAGAATTTTAAATGAATTACTAAGGGGAATTCAAAAAATATTGATAAATTGGAAAATTTTGCTTTAAAGAAGTTCGTTAAACAGAGGTCTGACTTGTATAGGTCAAAAAAAATGTTGGCGCCCTCCTGAACTGCCACCTGTAAGCAACGCTTACCTCGTCTACCCTATGTTTACCCTTTGCATGCAGCTAGAGGGCGGGTTCGGCTACACAGCAGGAGGATGGTGCCAATGCCCTGTGCACTGGCATTGTATCATTGTGAGGAACCAGCCTTAAAGCAGAAGGTATGTTGGAGTACTCTACTTTAACCAGAAATATTGGTAATGCAAAAGTAACAATCATTTATGTGGCCTTGAGGTTCCTGCTAGAGCTTACAATACTGAGATTCCGGGATCCTGGTCAATTTTTCAGGAATTCAAATACCAGTATTGATACAAAAATATCAGTTTTTTGGTACTAATTTAAAAAATAATTGTTTATGATTTATTTACATAAAATTTATAAAATTGACAACGATAAATCATTATTATTACTGAATTTGAAACTGTGGGATTGTTATACACAATACAAATAATGGAAACCTAAAAACATTACGAAACTGTAAGATGAAGTCTTACAAATATATTTCTCTTAGTAAGTAGTGTGCATAAGTAAAGCAGTTAAGGAATAAAGAAAACATCCTTACAGAAATATTTCCATCAATGGGAGTAGGCCTGTTAGGGCACTTAAGGAATATGGTGAACAATAGCATGGCAGCTGCTGAAGGGTTAAATTAAAAGCTTCAGAACGGTAGTTTAATCCCTCTATTACACTGCTATTTGAGGATGCAACACTTATTGCTTTTTTGGGAAAGGACGTTGGTATGAAGCAGCTCAAAATCAAATGTAGTGTTAGCAGGTGGTCTAGAAGTAAAAGATGAAAGAGTTCCGTTGTGTGGAAAAAACAGAATGTGAGTTACTGACATATGAGAAGAGTGAGTTTAAAGAATAACACCATGATTGGATCAGGTTTATATTAGATAGGCGGAGATAAATAAATGAGAAGGAAATAAATAACGTTTTCGCGTTAAAAAATAGGGGAGTGGTTGTTGCTCCTGCCTTCTATCGGTAATTTATTTCAGTATTAACAGAGAACTGTTCCTGAAATAAGACTGTACTGGAAAAGCTATACGGAAGAGTTCAACTAAGAAGAAAGAATTGCTGCACTCCGTGGAAGGAATCCTCACCAAGGAACCCCACCATGAAAGAGAAGGAAGGTAAGTTCTCTGACTATGTTGTATTGGAAAGGGTGCTTAGATAAAGTTTTAGATTATTTTAGAGCAGCAGTTCCCAAACTTTTCTGACTCGTGAACTCCTTTCAACATAGTATTTTTATCAGGAACCACTGAAATCATATAATCGTTATTATTTTTTATGTTATAAAATATTTCCAGTACTACTTTTTTATAAGTGACATTGCGTAATAATATAAAATTATTATTAACTATGCTTGAGAATAATAAAAAAAAAATAGTATGGGAAACATTTATTTAACACGATATACTGTATGCTAGTAATATAAATTTTAATATATACAGTATTAATGGATCCCTTCTTCTAGCTCCCTGCTTGCCTTTCAGCATTATCCTTAGTAGTACTGAAATTCAAGAAGCCATCAGTGACTTATTTCTTTCTTTTATTTTTTTTCCTCTTGTATGGGCAACTAAATAAATCTGCCAGCACCCACCGATTTAGCACTGCCTTCATAGTGTGGGGGATCTGCCCTTTTTGGGCAATTAAGTTAATAAAGGCATACCTCATTGTGTTGAGGATGGGTATTGAGTATTCCTTTGCTGCCCGGTTAAGGTAGCACATACAAACCACATGTGATTTCCATTTGACCAAACTACAGCATCCTGTAAACAATAGGATGATAACTGGAGAGTTGAACTCTGTTCCAGGTGCTGATGCTACAATTGAACGTAATTTCTTCAACAGTTACACGTGTACATGCATACATGTTTTTCTTTAGAGTCATTCAATGTTTTATTGTTATTTATGGATTTGTACGAGATGATCTTTAATCAGAAGAAGTTTCTCTGACGAACCGGTGATTTTAAGAAAAGTACTTGTATATATATAAAAAAATATATACAGCATTAAAATATATTATTTAATATATTAAAAGACAAAGATTAACAGTAGCCGCAGGCAGAGGCGAAAGCGATTCTTGCACTGCTTCTATTGTAACGAGTAGCAGCCTAGAGAGCAAGTTGCTGGGGACTTCAAGAGCTGCTGGGAGTAATCATGGAACAAATAAATACATGGGCTGTGTTAGGGTAACTAAGAGTAAGAACAGGTGCACGTATACTTGCATGTATGCCAATACTAGAAGTATAGTAAATAAATTTGATGAATCCGAAGTGCTGGTTAAGACATCGAAGGCAGATATTGCTGGGATATCAGAGACGTGGTGCCACTCAAATATAAGGGATGCTGAATTGGAATTTGGGGAGTACAATGTGTACAGAAAGGATAGATAAGATAGGAAGGGAGGAGGGGGTTATGCTATTTGTTAAGAAACATAAAATCTAAGGAAGTGCATCCAATCGAAATAGATGGACAGTGCAATGTTGAGTCAGTCTGGTGTGACATAAGCACTGGGAAAGCAAAAATTAGAGTAGGAGTAGGCTTTAAGACTAATGAGGACAATGAACAATTATACAGAGAAATAGAGTGGGCCAGTAAATCAGAGGGTCTTATAATGGGGGATTTTAACTTCCCAGATATAGACTGGAACTTGTGAGTTGGGTCACTCGCACACTAGCAAGGCTTTTATGGATTTATTGGATGATTGTTTTCTACAGCAGTATGTTAGAGAGGCAACAAGAGGGAGTAACACTCTTGATCTGATTATCAGCAGTGATTATTCATACATTAAATTACAGATAAAGGAATCCTAGGTAGCAGTGACCACAGGGTATATCAGGCTTAATGTCCTGATGTGGGATTTGCTTAAAGATGTAACTACCATCAAGGGTAAAGGGAAGGGTTTTTGTTTTTGTAAAAGGTGACTACAGTGGTCACAGAAATTTTTTAGGTTCTATACAGTGGTACCAACTGATGTTACCAACAGCAAATTCTAAATGGGAAGCATTCAAGGAAGTAATTTTGAAGCTACTAGGCTTTTTGTTCCAACTAACAAATACTGCTCTAAGTTTAGGCCCAAATGGATGTCAGATGAACTAATGAGACTTGTGGCAGAGAAGAAAAATGCATGGTATGCACATAAATTGTCAGGCAACACAGACGCCTATGGTAGATACAAGCTAGTCTGTAATCAAGTCACAAAGGAGGTTAGGCAAGCGAGCGAAGGCTGATTATAAGAAATCCTTGGCAAAGGATGCAAAGAAAAACAACAAAGACTTCTTTACTTATATAAACTCTAGAATGAAGGAGATGAATCAGATTGGTCCAGTTGATGTTGGTCGTTCCACTGTCGATGATCCTGCTCAGATAGATGAAAAACTGAATGAGTAGTTTGCATCTACATTCACACATGAGGAATTCTGTAAGGAACGGGAGGACAGAAGTTTACTAAACTCTAACAGGGAGCTAAATGATTTTGTAATAACGGAAAGCAAAGTGGAAGGAGAGCAAACTGCCTCTTTCAATATATCTGGGGCAGATGGAATCCATCCAGTTATATTGAAGGAGGCAGCAAGGGAAGTAAGCAAACCCTTAGTCATAACTATGAGAGCATCTTAAGATTCAGGGGAGGTCCCCATGGACTGGAGATGTGCAAATGTATCCCCAATTCATAAAGGGGATTCAAAGGGTGACGCAAATAATTATAGCCCTGTTAGTTTAACTTCTGTTCCGGGGAAATTAATGGAGTCACTGGTTAAAGAAGTGATACAGGATCACCTAGACAAGCTGCAGTAATAGTTCAGACATAGCATGGGTTTGTTTAGGGAAAGTCTTGTCTGACCAATTTGATTGAATACTACAATGAGGAACTGGATGTAAAAAATAATTTTGATATCATATACTTGGATTTCAGGAAAGCTTTTGATACTGTTGCACATGGAAGACTGCTGTACAAACTGGAGTGGTATTGTATTAAGGGAAAGTTGCTGCAATGAATAAAGGGATGGTTGCGTGGGAGACGGCAGAGCGTGGTAATCAATGGACACTGCTTTTTTTTTTTCCCCCCCTTGTTAGTTGTTTGGCACATCAGCTTCTATGGCCATAATGCACCTCCCAAAGTTTTTGCTTTTTACTGTGATCCAAGCCCGAGGCGGGAATCGAACCCGCAACCTTTGGGTTGCCAGGCAGGCACTTTACCTACCTGGCTAGCCCGGTCAGCAATGGACACTGCTTTACATGGACTAATGTTATTAGCGGAATACCCCAGGGTTCGGTGCTGGGCCCATTGTTGTTTTGTGTATTTATTAATGATATCGATGAAGGTATATCAGGCTTAATGTCCAAGTTTTCAGATGATACAAAGGTAGGTAGGGTTGTTAATGATAGTAAAGACAGTATGGATTAAAAAAAGGATTAAAAACTAACAAGGACTAACAGGATTAAAAAAGCTAGGTAGATGGGCTGAGAAATGGCAACTGAAGTTTAAAATTGACAAATGCAAAGTACTGCATATGGGTAGCAGTAAACCAAGAGAAACATATGAACTGTGTAATACTACACTCAGGGAGGTGGAGAATGAAAAAGACCCGGGGGGTAATTGTGCAGTCAGATATGAAGTTCCCTGAGCAGAGCAGACGGGCTGCCAGAGTAGGTCATGGAGTTTTGGCAATGATATATTGGAATTTTGCTAGCAGAGACAAGGAGGTGATTATACCTTCGTATAAGGCAGTGGTCAGGTCACACCTTGAGTACTGCGTACAGGTCTGGAGGCCTCATTTTAGGAAGGATGTAGAGTTGCTAGAACGATTACAGAGAAGGGCAACAAGATTGGTGAGAGGAACAAAAGGGTGCTCTTAAGAAGAAAAGCTGAAGTTCTGCAAGTTGCAGCATATGGAGACTAGTCACCTGCTAAGTGATCTGAGGTCTTGAATGGTTTGAGCAGGTTCAATGCTGATGGAATACTTCCACTTGCTGAGAAAGACAGTTGTAGAATAGATGTACAGAAGTTTGCATTTAGCCAGCGGATAGTTGATTGCTGGAACAGACTTCCATCTGTTGTTGTTGTGGAAGTTGATAGCTTAAATAAATTTAAGGCTGAACTAGAGAAATATTTGGAGTGGTCAGATGGGGGATGAAATGGGAAGGGTTTTTTTTTTTTTTTTTTTGGCTGATGTTCTAGAAAGCTTGCTTTCTTGCATCATATGTCTCTGCTACTGCTAATATTATTATTTAATATATTAAAATTTAATGTATTAAAATATAAATTAACAGTAAATATATTTTAACAGAATGAAAACATTAATTAAAAATGGGGAAAATTTATTAATCACAAAAGAAAAAGATAATTAGTATTGCAAACACAATGGCTGCATTGATGCACATTCCAATATCTGCTGCTTATAATAACTAAGATTAAAACAAATAAAGTACATGCCAGTAGAATGGCAAACTAGAAGAGCAAAAATATAAATGTGCCATACATAATAAAACCAAACAAAAGGGTGGTAGTGAAGGAAAAGGCTATCGCAGAAGGCATGCCCTATAATTTAGAAAGGCCAAAATGTACAATGGCAAAATATATACAGTATTTTATAAAATGCTAATTAATTGAAAATTTAGCGGCACCCCTCTGACGGCACTAGGTCCAAATTCTGTGAAATATCTCTAAAAAGGAGACAAATGCTATCTACAATTTGGGTATTGTACATTTTGGTCTTTCTAAATTATTTTAGGAGTGTTCCTTCTGCGATACCCTTTTTCTTCACCCCCTCTTTTTGTTTAGTTTTATTATGTATGGTTCATTTATACTTACACTCTACTGGTTTCCCTGCTACTAGCATGTACTTTTTATTTTAATCTTAGATAATATATTTTAACATTTATATAGTAATATAAATTTTAATATTAAAAGATAAAGCTGTTATAAAGCTGTTAAAGCAGATAAAGCTGTTATAAAGCTGTTAAAGCAGATAAGCTGTTATCTACATAACAGTTCTGCATATCTATGCAGAACTGTTAGCATTACGTTAGCTTACAGAATGTTGTGAAGAGGATTTCTGAATAAGAGAAAAATAAGGAAGTGATTAAGATTGAATTAGTTTACTGTTTGGAGAGAGAGATGATATTGTTAATTCAGAGAAATTTTGTGGAAATGATAGCTAGTATGTACTGACATATTAAATAAGAAAAACAAATTTTAAATGCAAATGAATACCAGTTATGTATATACTTGTAAGTAATTTTGTATGATAAATGACTGTTTTATAATATTTGTTTCATTCCTTTTTTTTTTTTTTTTTGGTAGTTGTTGGCGCATAGGCTTCTGTGGCCATAATGCACCTCCCAAGGTTTTTGCAGTACTTTGATCCAAGCCTGAGGCAGGAATTGAACCCGCAACCTTTAGGTTGCCAGGCAGGTACTTTACCCACCCGGCTAGCCCGGTCGGCGTTTCATTCCTCATGAGAAACTGACAGCTGCCATATAATATATATATTATATGGGAAAATCTCTCAGCTCCTGGATATTTTGATAGTTTAATGCAGTCATATAGCATGTGGGCCTTAGTGATGCGGAGAGCTGTTGTACGAAAATAATAACAATTTGTCACTGACAGAAATACCAAGAAACAGGGGAAATAAAAATAAATAAATACCCTCCCCCCCAAACTCAATCTGGCTTCCTCACCAAGCATAAATGTCAATCCCTTTCTTTCATTAATATGGATAATATGCCATAAAAAGTAAATAAGTTAATTTTTTTTTTTTATATTTGATTAATTTTGAATTGCCATTAATTTAAATTAATTTTATATTTACAGGCTCAATGGACACAAAAAATGTCTTCATAGAATACAGAAAAGGAAGCAGTAAGTCTTCAGTGTGGTTTTATTATTTGATAGGAAAAAATGATCAGCTAGCACAGTGCTTCTCAAAGTGGGCGATATCACCCCCTGGGGGTCGTTT
The DNA here is from genome assembly GCF_048544385.1 of Mastigoproctus giganteus. NCBI lineage: Eukaryota > Metazoa > Arthropoda > Arachnida > Uropygi > Thelyphonidae > Mastigoproctus > Mastigoproctus giganteus. The sequence continues at coordinate 239,533,560 of NC_143579.1, read as the reverse complement.
GAATTATCCATGAGGGCGTTAGGCATGAAAGGGGTGACAGGGGGCAGTTGGAGCACCATCAATGATTGGTCATTACAGGGTTTTATAGCTTATTTAAAAAATGCTGTGCCAAATATTATTACTGTTCATTGTGTCATTCACCGTCAGCATTTAGTTGCGAAAAAAACTTGGTGATCTACTGCACAATTCTCTACAAACTGTTATTACTGCTATAAACAAAATTAAAGCACATTCTTTGAATGATTGTATATTTCGGAAGCTTTGTGATGAAAACAATGAAGATTCTGAATGATTTCTACTTCACTCCGAGGTTCGATAGCTGTCAAAAGCCAACTGTCTCAACAGATTTTATGAACTCTGATACTGTTGTCGAGTTTTTTGACCTCAAGAAAATGAAAACTGATATCGCTTATCTTGCAGATTTATTTACTAGATTCAACTCAATGAACTTACATTTACAAGGACAAGAGGTAACTCTTATTAAGGCGAAAACTCAAATTTCAGCATTTATTTCAAAATTAAAGCTTTTTATGCGCAACATAGGACGATGTGAATTGTATCAATTTCCAAATCTGTTGGAAATAGAGAAAAAAAGAAAAAATAGCTGATGAAACTAACTTTTTTGTAATCATCTAGAAATTTTGTGCAGAGATATTGAAAGAAAGGTTCAAAGATCTTAATTTGAAAATTCCAGATTGGGTTATAAATCCTTTTTTAAATAATGACGATGGTGAACGTTTTGTAGAAGAATTGATTGAGTTACAAAATGAAGTTGAACTGAAGCCAAAATTTTAAAATTCATATTAGGAATTTTGGTTACAAAAGAAAATCCCTGACCATTATCCTGCATTGTGGGGAATTGTAAAAAAATTACTTCTTTCCAACATCATATCTAGTCGAAACCGGTTTCAGTGCCGTATCTCAATTGCTGACAAAACAAAGAAATTGTCTGGATGTTGTTAAACGTGGCGATTTATGACTTCTGCTTACAGACATTAAACCTAATATTGATAAGCTAATAAATCTCCACCAAGCTCATCCATAATTAACTATTTCCATTCATATCGTGACTTATTTATGTAATTAACTTTAATTTTTATGACTTAATTTAAATGACTAATAACTGACTTTATTTATGTAGTTGTAATTTTTTACGAAGAAGGAATAAACTGCAGTAAATAGTTTTCTTTATAATTCACACACATACATGCAGGGCTGCATTTACGTTTTTGGAGGCAAACAGACAAATATTCATTTCAGTTATTTAGCTTCACTTTATATTCGTGGGCTAAAAAAAGGCCCTGGCGAGGGGGATTATGCAGATCAGCCATCTGCATAATCAAACACAGAATGTACAATAGAAGAAAGATGTTTCCTGAAACAATATATAAACAGTTATCCATAATAGTTAACCATAAATGATACTTACTTCATCTGCTGATTTACTTGCATCAACTCTTCTCACCATATCCAGGATTTCATAATGATGAATGATTGGCATGGTATCATTGTAGTATGTATTAAAACTGCAAGAAATTTTGTAATGTTTCAATTACAGTACAAATGTAAGAATACAGAAGAAAAAAAATGCTACAGTATTTTTTTCTATATTTAATATTATTTTACTTGTTTCAGTTCAAAGTTTGTGTGAGCACAGCAATAACATACAAGAGCCTGTACTAAATAATATTGTAATAGGTGCATTATAGTCTTAGTAGCCCTTGCACCAATAAATTAAACCAACAACAAGTTACCATCAGGTATTCAAATAAAATTAAGGTTTCAGAGGATAAATTCTAGCAACATGCCATTCAGAATCACTCATCAAATAAAAATGAACTAAAGAAATCTCTCAACACACTAAGACTGGCTGATTTCATTCTTATCATGTCAGCATGAAAGACGAATTATACTGTAATAGCATCACCCAGTGTTGATCATTGGTTTAGCCACAAAACGTTGCTAAATAGACTAGAACAATTACTGTAATGAATATTTAACAAGCAATTTTTAAAAGATCATTCCTTAACAATCACTGTGATTTCAGTAATGGAAATACACAATCACTAATGATAACTGACTTCTAGTCACCATTTGGAACTTGGAATGAAGGGTTTGTAGTTCTTCTTGCTCTATCAGGCTTCTTAATTTCCTTTAATTAATTAAGAAGGACATTAATTAATTTTTTGCATGTTCTGGTATTCAGTAGAAAAGTATTTCCTGCTTTTATTTTCATTAAGTCTTACCATCCATTTAATTTGCTGAAGAACTAGATAAGTCATACTGTTTGGCTTATAGGACTTGAATGACATTATTCTGATGTGCTCTAGAGCTATCTGAAATGCTGCTAATTCTGCAGTGTAAACATTACACTTATTATAAAGTTGGTGGGATAATGCAGCTTCCGGAAAAACAGCTTTCCAGTTTTAATCTATTGGTATATATATTTTATTTTAATCACATACACAAGGATGAACCCATTTACTATGTACAGCAAAGAAGAAAAATAAAATAAACCACAATCAGAAAAAAGGTCTTGTGCACCAGGGATGATATTAACATACACACTATACAGTCAATAATAATACAATAATCAAAGAAAATTTAAAAATACAATCAAAGTGGACAGATGCACAATACAATTTAGAGCAAGCAGTTTTGCTCTACCCTATATATGAGAAATGATGCCAAACAAGAAAAATTTAAAGTATTCACATGAGTGTTTCACAGTGAAATACTTACATTATTTAAGAGAATATAAAGGATTGAAAATGCCAGAAGGTTATCAAATTGTAGCAGGGTGCTTAATGATTTTGTAATAACTCAGAGCAAGGTGGAAAAGAAATTGAAGTTAAACATAAGAAAGGCACTGGGGTGGATGGGATCTATCCAGTTATATTAAAGGAGGCAGAAAAGGAACTAAGCAAACCCTTAGCCTTAATTATGAGAGCATCCTTGGACTCAGGGGAGGTCCCCCACAGACTGGAGATGTGCAAATGTATCCCAAATTCACAAAGGGGAATTGAAGGGTGACAAGTTTTTTTTTTTTTTTTTTTGATTTGGTAGTTATTGGCGCATCGGCTTCTGTGGCCATTGCACCTCCCAAGGTTTTTGCAGTTCTTTGATCCAAGCCCGAGGCGGGAATCGAACCCGCGACCTTTGGGTTGCCGGGCAGGTACTTTACCCACTCGGCTAGGTGACACAAGTAATTACAGACCAGTTAGTTTAACTTCTGTTCCAAGTAAAATAATGGAGTCACTGGTTAAAGATGCACTGCAGGATCGTCTAGACAAGACTAGTGCCGACCGGGCTAGCTGGGTGGGTAAAGTGCCTGCCTGCCTGCCTGGCAACCCGAAGGTCGTGGGTTCGAATCCCGCCTCGGGCTTGGATCACAGTACTGCAAAAACCTTGGGAGGTGCATTATGGCCACAGAAGCCGATGCGCCAACAACTAAATAAAAAAAAAGACTATAGTGTCAATAATTCAGACGCAGCATGGGTTTGTTAAGGGAAAGTCTTGTCTAGCAAATTTGATTGGATATTATGATGTGGTTACAAAGGAACTGGTGCAAAAAATAATTTTGATATCATACTCTTGGATTTCAGGAAAGCTTTTGACACTGTTGTGCATGGAAGACTACTGTACAAATTGGAGCAGAATGGTATTAAGGGTAAGTTGCTACAATGGATAAAATGATGGTTCAGTGGGAGAAGACAGAGGGTGGTAATCAATGGGTGCTACTCTTCGTGGACTAATGTTATTAGTGGAGTTCCACAGGGTTCGGTGTTGGGTGCACTGTTGTTTTGTATATTTATCAATGATATTCATGAAGGTATATCAGTCTTAGTGTCGAAGTTTGCAGATGATACAAAGGTTGGCAGGGTTGTTAATGACAGTAATGGCAGTGTTGTTATGGGAGTTTAAAGGCGTATAAGCTACTATGGCTATAATGCGCCTATTCATTTTTTATATAGGAAAATGAATAATTTTCACAAGATCAGAAAAGATTAAAGAGTCCAATCTGCTTCAGAAAGTTGAAAAATTCGAAAATATTTGCCTTGTCACCAATGAGATTCTCTAAAGTTATTGGTTTATTAAGATTTACCAGTGATAGCAGGGTTGATGTTCTGTCTTGTCTATAGTAGGGGCAGTCAATGAGTATGTGTTTAACAGTCAGATTTATAAAACAATGTGGACACTGTGGTGGATCGTCTCCTCTAAGTAAATAATGATGGGTTAGATGGGTATGACCTATTCTTGCCCTTGATAGTACTTCTTCTCATTTTAATGTACGGATACTGGAGCACCAAATTTTCGGATCAAGTTTAACTTGAAAGAGTTTATTATTTGTTTGAGAGTGCCAGATTGTTGTCCATTCTGACAAGCATGCAGCTTGAATAGTTAATGCAAAGTCTGATGGTGGAACAGGGATATTAGTTAAGTCTAAGCTAGTTGGATTTTTTGCAGCTTTATCAGCCAGTTCATTGCCCAAAATACCAGAATGTGCTGGAATCCAACAGAAGATGACCTGTTGATGGCATTCTTCAATTTTTAGTAATATGCTTCGTATTTCGTCTATAACAGGGTGAACTTTTATCTGAGAAATTACATAAAGCCATGATCGAACTAAGCGAATCAGCGTAAATAACAGATTTTAAAGATCAATCAGCACAGAGATTTTGTAAGGCCAGTTTAACTGCATATATTTCAGTTGAAAAGATACTGAATTTAGATGGAAGGGATACCGAAATAAAGGTATTCGGAAACACTGCAGCTGCTCCAACGTTTGAATTAGATTTAAAGCCATCTGTATAAATTGGGGAAAAATCACTATATCTTTGAGTGTGAACTGCATGAAGTTGTATGATATTAGATGCTTGTAAATTGCCCTTTCCCCATTGGCAGAGAAATGTCACAAGTCACCAAGGAAGAGAAGCCCATGGTGGTTGACAGCAGGTTGCTACCTGTTGTACGGAATGAACGGAAAGATTCCAAACTTCCATCAGTTCAAGGAGGCGAAGACCAACTGGCTTTACTATGCTAGGTTTATTTCTGAAGAGGTTTTCTAATGGTGGATATAGAACAAATATGACTGAATGGGATGCGAAGCACAACTTTGTATCTTAACAGCATACTTTAGTAACAGTGTTTTTCTACATAATGATAGTGGGGGCTCATGAGTATCAATATAGAGACTGTGTGTGTGTGGACGACTTTCTAAAAGCACCAAGTGCAATCCTCAAAGCACTGTGTTGAATGGGATCAAGCCAGCGTAATGCGCTCATTCTGGTAGAATCATAGATGAGAGCTCCATAATAAACAGGATCATCTGATTAATGACCTGTACGTTTGGGCGGATAAAGCTTTGAGTATGTTTAACTTTTTTAGGGAGGAAGTACGTACATTTTTAATATGGTCTATAAAATTTAGACTTGTTGTCAAGGATTAATCCTAGAAATCTGATGTTATTAGTGACCGGGATGGAGACATTAGAAATTTGAAGTTCGGGATCCGGATGAACTTTGCACTGCCTACAAAAATTGATAGCAACTGTTTTCTGCTGCGAGAGCCGATAGCCATTGAGGCTAGCCCATTGTTGTATTTTATTAAGCGATATCGGAGCTGCCGTTCAATAGACCTCAAATTTTGGGGAATGACAGGAGATGGAAAGGTCATCTGCATAAAGATAAGTCTCGACTGTATTTGGAAGCTGTCTTGTAATAGAATCTATTCTAAGAGCAAACAAAGTGGCACTCAGTACTGATCCTTGTGGAACACCTTCCTGCATGAACGTTTCCGAGAGGGCATGTTGGTACTGAACTTGAAATGATCTAGTATGTAGGAAGTTTTGAACAAATATAGGAAGGTTGCCCCGCAGACCAAGGGAGTAAAGATCACTAAGTATGCCGTGCCGCCAGGTGGTGACAAAAGCCTTCTCTATGTCTATTGAAACCATTACAAGATGTTCATATTTAACAAAGGCATTTCGAATGGCGAATTCAGCCTTGACCATAAGATCTAACCACGACCTATTTTTACGAAAGCTATATTGACTATTGCTCATTAGATGTTCTGACTCAATGATCCAGACGAGTCTTCTGTGGACAATCTTTTCTAGGATTTTGCTGAGGCAGCTTGGGAGAGATATCGGTCTATAGCTATGAGGGTTGGTTGGATCTTTCCCAGGCTTTAGAAATGCCAAAACAGTAGAGTGATGCCAGGAAGCTGGAAAAACATTTTCTGAAAATATACGATTGTAAAAAACCAGCAGCAAACGCAAAGCTTTGTCATCAAGATGTTGTAGCATGACATAATAAATCCCATCTGGCCCTGCAGCACCATTGTGGGCTGTTCTAATAGCATGCAAAAGTCAGAGTATTATAGAGGTTTGTTATATGAAAGAAGGCGGGCTTGTTTGTTTGTTTTGTTTGGTTTTTAGGAGCATTAGCAACTAAGGCCATATTGCTCCGGAATATGCGGTGGTCATTCCTTGACCTTTCCGCATCCTCCGTATTTGGTGGTGACGGGCTCGAACCCCGGTCTAATCAAGAAGCGTGTGCTACGCACTGCTGCTCCTTCCCACCTGGCTACGGAGGCGCCTAAAGAAGAAGGCGGGCAGTTTGAAAGTTAATAGCATGCTTTTCTTTGGTGTTTTTAATTCGTTTGAGTGATGTAGAATAGGCTGATGCTGCTGTGTTTGTTGTTTGGTTTTTAGGAGCACTAGCAACTAAGGCCATATTGCTCCAGGAATATGCGGTGGTCATTCCCTGACCTTTCCGCATCCTCCGTATTTGGTGGTGACGGGCTCGAACCCCGGTCTAATCAAGAAGCATGTGCTATGCACTGCTGCTCCTTCCCACCTGGCTACGGAGGCGCCGGCTGATGCTGCTGAGATTTCAGCAAACGTATTGCCCAAAGCATTAGTAATATCTAAGGGACTGGATAGGTCTTGCCCTTTCCAGAAGAGGATTGGAGAGGGTATAGTAGGAAACTTACCAGATAACTGTCTAATTTTTTTCCACATAGTTTTCGGATCAGTGTTTCTGTTACAGGTCGATGTAAAATGGGTCCAGGATTCTTTCTTGGCTTGCCTTTGTACAAATCGTGCTTTTGCTCTTAGCTCTTATAATTAATAAGATTGGTCGTGGTTGGACATCGCCGAAATAAATTCCAGGCTTTAATTTTTGCTTTCTTTGCTTTTGTGCATTCCTCAATTCCACCAGTAATTATAATGCTTGCGACCAGGGGGATTTGATAATGGTATTGTGTCCTTGGCCACTTTTAGATGTGACGTGATGTAATCTGTTACATTATCAATATCCTGGAGCTGGATTTTTTCCTCATCAAGAGAGATCAATGATTGAAATTTTGCCCAATCTGCCCAAACAAATTTCCAATTCCTGTGGGGTTTGTTTGAAGGAGTCTTTGATATTAAAAAATTGCATATGATCGGAAATGATCATTGCCCACAGGTCATTTGAAACATACCACTCTATGCTTGGGACCAGCACTAGAGAACAAATTGAGAGATCTATTGCTGAGGTGTGTCCAGTTGGGAGTTGTATGTAAGTGTGTGCACCAGTATTGAGTATGGTAAGATTTTGAGACTCTAGAAAGCTTTCAATTAGTCGACCCCGTCTTTCTAGTTTAGGATTGGCCCATAAGGGGTGGTGCCTGTTAAAATCCCCTAATATACAGAGAGGTGGAGGTATCTGTATGAAGAGATCTTCAAGATCTTTTAAAGAGTAAGTATGGTTTGGTGGTAGGTAAATTGAGACAATTGTCATTGAAATACAGAGAGTTATATGAACAGAGACAGCTTCTATTTCAGTTTGAAGTGGAATATGTTTAGTTGGGATATTTGAATTTATTAGGATTGCTACACCACTGTGGGCAGCATTTGTTCTATTACGATCTCTTCGATAAAGGCAATAATTCTTTATCGAAGGAGAAATTTGCGAGGTTAGGTAAGTTTACCGAAGACAAAGAGCAACTGGAGAATACAGGTTAATTAAATCATGGAGATCATCTCTGTTGCAACGAAAGCCTCTGCAGTTCCATTGTAAAAACACAGGCCATTATTTGTGTTTAATTGGAGCTGTATCTAACTGCTTTTTGAAGGTGACTGGCTTTATTACGTTCCAATTTTGAAAACTGGTCGACCGTATCCGTTTCTTCTTCAGCGTAGATTTCTAAAATTGGTTCTTCATGTATAGATGTGCCATCTGTATCCATGATTATGTCCTGGGTATTTTTCTTTGATTTTGGGTTTGTAATATCGGATGTATTAGCACACATATGAGGAGGAGATGCAGCTGGTATTGTCAGAGGAGTGTTATTTGCCTGGTCTGAGAGTTTGGGTTGTTGTTTATGCACACTTGGTTGTTGCTCAGAGAGGACAGTTCTAGCCCAATCAGAAATTAACTTGGTAATGGGAACTGTGACATCTGTTTGAGTGGAAACTGTTTGGTATTTTTTTATTACATTAGCATAGGTACCATTTTTGTTTATAGTAGGTGAAACTAGTTTTATTGCTTCTTGGTAGCTGACTTTATTCTTGACCTTGTATTTTACTATTTTTTTTTTTTTTTTTTCAGTTTTCCATTTTTCACAAATTTTGGAATATGCTGGGTGGTCACCTTTGCAGTTCGTGCACGTCATTTTTGCAGCAGAACAGTCACTCTGATTGTGATCTGAGGGCCCGCAATTTGGGCAGACAGGAACTCCTTTGCATACAGTTTGCGAATGGCCAAATTTTTGGCACTTAAAGCACCAGACTGGGTTCGGGATATAAGGTCTTACCTGACACCTAAGGTAACCAGCTTTTATGGTGGTAGGTAGGTAGGTTCGGTGTTTTAAATGTGGGTATCACTGTTCGAGTAGAGACAGGCTCTCCATCTTTTTTGATGACGATTCTTTTTGCATGTACCACATTTTGATTTTGTAGTTCCTGGACAAGTTCATCCTCCAATACGTTTAAAAGATCCCACTCTGATATTACCCCTTTAGAGGAGTTTAAGGTGGCATGTGGGGTAACCTTCGTGGGAATTCCACCAAACGTAGATACTTTTAACAGTCTCTCAGCGTGTCTACATTCGGTCATTTCAATTAATAAGTCTGTGGATCTCAATTGCCTAACAATTTTGGAGGGCCAGCCACATTTTCAAGACATTTTTGTATCAAAAACGGGGAAAGCTTACTCAATGGTTGGTCTGTGGAGGAGTGTAGAATTAAAAAGAGAGGTACGGTATTATCCATTCCTTCTTTTTTTTTTTTGTCGTTTAGAATGGGATGTTGTGTCATCATGATCTCGATCATGTTTATCTAGGTCTGGATCAAAAGATCCGTAGTTGGACTGTTTAATTTTGTCCATCTTTGCTCCTTTTTGCACTGAGAGGGTGGCTTTCTTCTCCCAGATTTTCAGCCCCGCCATGTGGAGGCAGGAGTGGTGCCACCAGTGACCAAGCGATAAAGGAAGGTTAGTAGTTAGTGTGTTAATAAATAATCCTATGTACAAGGAGAAAGGTGTTTGTTATTTGGTTTTTAGGAGCATTAGCAACTAAGGCCATATTGCTCCGGGAATATGCGGTGGTCATTCCCAGACCTTTCCGCATCCTCGGTATTTGGTGGTGCCGGGCTCGAACCCCAGTCTAATCAAGAAGTGTGTGCTACGCACTGCTGCTCCTTCCCACCTGACTACGGAAGAGCCGTAAAGAAAGGTGTCTTTCCCTTCTGTTAGGTAAGCTAAATTCTTTACTTTAGAACAGCAAAATTAAATAACTCTGAAAAATGAAGGCTACTACTATAATTATCAGCCACTCTTTGAGAAAATCGCTTTGATATCACTTAGAAATTGCTATAGTCACTCGGGGCCTAATGCCAGTGTGCTACAGCAACAGAATCTAGAAAATTTGGGAAGATGGGCTGAAAAGTGGCAACTGAAGTTTAACATCGACAAATGCAAAGTACTGCATATGGGTAGAAGCTACTCCAGAGGAATGTACCAACTGTGTGGTACTACACTTAGAGTGGCAGAAAATGAAAAAGACCTGGGAGTAATTGCAATCAGATATGAAGTTTTCTGAACAATGCAGCAGGCTGCAAGAGCAGGTTATGGGGTTTTGTCAATGATATACAGGAATTTTGCTAGCAGGGAAAAGGAGGCAATTGTTCCTCTGTATAAGGCAATGGTCAGGCCACACCTTGAATACTGCGTACAGGTATGGAGGCCTCATTTTAGTGTGGGGAATGAATGGATCCTCTTACCAAGAGAGGCTTAAGTTCTGCAAATTGTAGCGGCTGGAGACTAGGCACCTGCTAGGTGATCTGATTGAGGTGTATAAGGCCTTGAACGGGTTGAGCACATTGAATTCTGATGGGATTCTTCAACTTGTTCAAATTATGAACCTAAGGGGGCATAAATTCAAATTGAGGAAAGACAGCTGTAGAACAGATGCGCAGAAATTTGCCTTTAGCAAGTGGGTGGTTAATTGCTGGAACAAACTTCCATCTATTGTTGTGGAAGTTGTTAGGTTAAATAAATTTAAGGAGGGACTGAACAAACATTTAGAGGGAATGGTTGTGTAAATTTTTTTTTTGGATGATGCTACATAAGCTCATACGCTTGCTTTCTTGCATCACATGCTGCTATTACTATTACTATAACAAAGAAATACTTCACACAGATGAAATTTACAAAAGAATGAACAATCACTGTGGCTGAAATTTCTGAGTAGCAATTAAAACAATTATTAAAGAAAGCTTTTTGATTCAGTCAGTTGGACAATGTGGGTAGAAACCTTCAATCTTCAAAAGAATTCTTTGAAGTTTGCATTCAAATCCAACTCAAGTTCTCTGGCAAGGAAATTCCAGTTTGATTTGAGTTCGCTAAGAAGGAAAATTCCTTGGACAAGAAAACTATGCTGATACATGTTAAGAGGGCCTGAGAATACATGAAGTAAACCACAGTGTTATGCAAGCCACCGTAGCGAGCGAGAGAGAGAGAGAGAGAGAGAGAGAGAGAGTGTGTGTGTGTGTGTGTGTGTGTGTGTGTGTGTGTGTGTGTGTGTGTGTGTGTGTGTGTGTGTGTGTGTCGGGGAGGGGGGGAGATACTGAAGGCCTGGTGGCAAAATCCGTTAATTAAGACCTGATGTAGCTTTGATATGATTTTTTTTTATCATGAAATGCTTCTTCATGTTTCAAGCAACCGTAAACTTGATCTGTAGTCTGTAATCTGAAATGACTGTATAGCTAATTGTAAAAGATCCTATGGTAGAACATCAGTTCTATTATAGTAAGATAACTGATGAAATGTGATTGCACTTATTCTTAGTTGGTTTTTTGGGTGATGAATGTATGGATTCCAAAGACTGAAGACAAAGTCCGTATCTTCTCACATATTTGACAGATTGCATCTAATAGTATTTGCCATATAACACAAGGAGGGGCTTATTCTGTGTGTTATCAGACACTCAGTCTAAAACACTGATGGATCCAATATCTTTCTATCTCAGAAGATTTAGGAGAAGTCCGGTTGGCCTGCCTTCCTAAAATCCACTCATGCAAAATCACTTGCTGTCTCAATGGTAAGCCGTGTTATGTCACTTAGGGGGGAATAAACATGTAGAGTGGTTCTCTTCAAGACACCTGGTCAGTGTGAAGAGGAAAAGACCAAACCCTCCAGCACATGACAGCACAACGAAACAAATGGCCCTCAGTCCCCAGTGCCTTTCACTCCCCCTCTTACAGCAGCGAGAGGATGCTAAGAATCTTTGGGTATGACCAGGCTGCGATGCATGGAAACTGAACTTGGCATGTTATAACGTAAGATTGCTCATCGGTGAAGATAGGATATTAGAGCTGGAAAAGGAATCACAAGTTTATCAAGTGGAAATCTGCTGTACACTAATAGAAACAGTGAAAGGAGCAAAGGTGGAGTTGCTTTTCTGGTCAATAAAGATATAAAAAACAACATTTTGAAATTCAAAAGTACATCACCAAGGGTGTCAAATACTACTCAGGATTTCTAAGAGGTTATGATGATTTATTCACCAACATTAAGCCATGATGATGAGGAGGTTGAAGAAATGTAAACTGAAAGATGAGCAGAAAACACTACACTATCATTATGGGGGACTTCAATGCTAAGGTTGGAAAAAGACAAAACAGTGCAGAAATGGGAACTATAGGAAATTTTGGAATTGGTGAAAGAAATGAAAGAGGCGAAAGACTTGTGGAATTTGCAGAATCTCAAGGAATGTCAGTAATGAACACTTTTTGTCAAGAAAAGAGTGAACATAAAGTGGACATGGAAGAACCCAAATGGATTAACAATTAATGAAATTGACTTCATCCTCACTAAAAGATATACTGTGAACGATGTTACCGTCCTGAATAAGATAAATGTTGGAAGCGATCACAGAATGGTAAGATGCACACTTGATATAGATGTAAGAAAAGAAAGGAAAACGCTGACTCGAGTAAATAATACAGAGGTCTTTGAGAACAGAAGAGGAGAAAAAGCAGTATGTACTAGAACTTAAGAAAAAGTTTGAGCTTCTTCAGACCGTTCAGGAACAAGATATCGATGAGGAATACTACAACTTTCTGAAAATGATAAAGCCCAAGAAATCTATAGGTAAAAAAATCCAAAGAAGAAAAAATTAGTCAAGGAACACTTGTCATGATGAACTGAAGACGACAAATGAAGAACAAGATAGATAAACACTGACAAGGCCAAAATCAAATACACTGAGTTATGCAAAGCCATTAGAAAGAGACTCAGAGAAGACATAAGATTTAACACAAGAAAAGTACAACAAGCATTAAAGGAAAACAAAGGACTTAAATCAGCAGCCATGAGCAGTAATATAGAAAGACAAATGATACTGAAACTGAAGAATTGTGATGATGTACTCATAAATAGCAGAAGGCTACTATAAAGAATTATATAAGGAGCGAGGGATCGATGCCAGCAGTGGGGAAGATGGATCAGAAATTAGTAACACATATAACATACCAGGTATCCTTCCTGATGAGGTAGAATGTGTTAAAGAAAATGATCAATCAGAAAGCTCCGGGAGAGGATGATATGACACAGAAACTGGCAAGACTCTTCACAAAATGCATTAGAAAAGGTGTGATGCCTAAGTGGAATAATGCAATCATAGTTTTGCTGCATAAGAAAGAGCTAAATCAGAAATTGGAAATTATAGACCAATTAGCTTGTTATCTCACATGTACAAGCTTTTCACAAGGGTCATTAATAACAGATTAGAAAGAATACTTGATGAGAATCAACTGAAAGAGCAAGCTGGTTTTAGGACAGGATTCTCAACTATGGATCACCTTCACGTAATATCACAGCTAATGGAGAAAGCAAATGAATATAAATCACCATTATGCCTTGCATTTGTGAATTATGAAAAGGCATTTGATGCCGTACAACATACGGCAATGTTTCAGGCACTGGAAAGACAAGGCATAGATACCCCCATATATTATGATTTTGAAGAAAATATATGGAAACGCTACCTCCTTTATTAGACTAGATAAAGACAGTAGCAAATTTAAAATCGAGAAAGGAGTAAGACAAGGAGACACAATATCTCCGAAACTGTTTACTGCTGCCCTTGAGAGAGCTTTCAGAGGATTAGACTGGTCACAGAAAGGAGTCAATGTGAACGGAGAGTACCTAAACCATTTATGATTTGGGGTGGGTTTTTTTTTTTTTTTTTTTTTTTTCCTGGTGCAGCAAAAGCCTGTGGCTTCCTTGCACTCATTATCATCAGCCATTTCAATCAACTGCAGTATGAAGGCCTCTCCAGCAGCTTTCTAGTTTCTTCTGTTTTGTGCAATGACCATCCATTTATTATAAAATCTTAATCAGTTATGCACAGCTAGTAAGGATTTTGGACTAAAGATGAATATGGCTAAAACAAAAGTAATGATGAACAAGTATGCCACTGAAAGAGATATAATGATTGAAGGAGCAGTAATTGAAAAGGTAGATTCATATACTTATCTGGGACAAGTTATTAGCGGTAATAATGATAAATGGCTGGAATTTAAGAGAAGAATAAATTTTGAATGGGTAGCATTCAGGAAATATAGTCACATACTGAGGAGCAATATCCCAATTTGTCTGAAACATTAGCATTAGCATTAGTAGAGGCATATGATGCAAGAAAGCAAGCTTATTCAGCATCAGCCAAAAAAAAAAAAAAAACCCTCTCCCATTTCACCCCTCCGTTCGTTCGAAATACCTGTCCAGTTGAGCTTTAAATTTGTTTAGGCTATCAACTTCAACAACAAGTGATGGAAGTTGGTTCCACCAACCAACCACCCGCTGGCCAAAGGCAAATTTCCGCACATCTATCCGACATCCGTCCTTCCTCAATTTGAATTTATGCCCTCTCAGGTGATTATTCTGAGAAAGATGAAGAATCCCATTGGCATTGAGCATGCTCAAACCATTCAAAGCCTTATACACCTCTATCAGATCACCTCGCCGGTGCCTAGTCTCCAGACTCTGTAATTTGCAAAACTTAAGCCTTTCTTCGTAAGAGCAACCCTTTGTTCCATTTACTAATCTTGTTGCCCTTCTCTGTACCCGTTCCAGCAGCTCTACATCCTTCTTGAAATGAGGCCTCCAGACCTGTATACAGTACTCAAGATGTGGCCTAACCATTGCCTTATACAAGGGAATAATCACCTCCTTATCCCTGCTAGAAAAATTCCTGTGTATCATTGACAAGACACCATGAGCTACTCTTGCAGCTCGTCTGCACTGCTCAGAGAACTTCATATCTGCCTGCACAATTACCCCCAGGTCCTTTTCATTCTCCACCACTGTCAGTGTAGTACCGCAGAGTTGATACATTGCTCTGGGGTTACTGTTACCCATATGTAGTACTTTACATTTGTCAATGTTAAACTTCATTTGCCACCTCTCAGCCCATCTGTTCAACCTTTCCAGATCCTGTTGCAGCAGCATAGCGTCAGTAGTGTCCTTAACGACCCTGCCAACCTTTGTATCATCTGCAAACTTAGACATTAAACTTGATATCCCATCATCAATATCATTCATAAACACCGAAAACAACAATGGACCCAACACTGAACCTTGAGGAACTCCACTAATAACATTAGTCCACGTTGAGCAGTGTCCATTGATTACCACTCTCTGTCTTCTGCCACTCAACCATACCCTTATCCATAGCAGCAATTTGCCTCCAATGCCACACTGCTCCAATTTGTGCAGCAGTCTTCCATGTGCAACAGTATCAAAAGCCTTTCTAAGATCCAAATATATAATATCAAAGTTATTCCCTGCATCCAGTTCTTTTGTGACTACATCATAGTATCCAATCAAATTGGTCAGGCAAGACCTGCCCTTAACAAAACCATGCTGCTTCTGAGCTATAACTGAATTCTTGTCTAGATGATCCTGCAGTGCTTCTTTAACCAGTGCCTCCATTAATTTACCTGGAACAGAAGTTAAACTAACAGGTCTATAATTACTTGTGTCAGCCTTTGATCCTCCTTTGTGAATTGGGGTTACATTTGCACATCTCCAGTCTATGGGTACCTCCCCTGAGTCCAAAGAAGCTCTCATAATTATGGCTAGGGGTTTGCATACTTCCTTTGCTGCCTCCTTTAATATAACTGGATAGATCCCATCCACCCCAGGTGCCTTTTTTATGTTTATCCTCAACAATCTCTCCTCCACTTTCCTCTCAGTTATTACAAAATCATCCAGCTCACTGCCAATGTTTACTTTACCTACATCATTCTCCTTCCTGAATAACTCCTCATGCGTGAATGTAGATGCAAAAAACTCGTTTAGATTGTTAGCCACCTGAGCTGGATCCTCAACTGTTGAACCATCAATATCCAGTGGACCAATCTGATTCATCCCTTTCCTTCTCGAGTTCAAGTATGTAAAGAACTCCTTTCTGTTTTTCTTTGCATCCTTTGCCAAGGATTTTTCGTAGTCTGCCTTTGCCTGCCTAATCTCCTTTGTGACTTGGTTACAGACCAACTTATATCTATCATAGGCTTCCATGTCACCCATTAATCTGTATGTATCCCATGCATTTTTCTTCTCTGCCACATGTCTCACTAGTCCATCTGACAACCATTTAGGCCTAAACCTTGAACAATATTTCTTAGTTGGTATGTAAAGCCTGGTAGCCACCAAGATTAGTTCCTTGAATGCTTCCCATTTTGAGTTTGCTGTTGGTAACATCATCAGTTGGTCCCACTGTATAGAATTTAAATACTGTCTCAGACCATCATAGTCGCCTTTACGAAAACAAAAACCCTTCCCTTTACCTCTGATGGTAGTTACCTCCTTGAGTAAATCCCACTTCGTAAAATAACGAACCAATGTATACTACCCACCATGAATTAACAAAGTGAAACTTGGGCACTCACCAAAAGAATGGAAGAGAAGCTGAGAACTACACAGTGAAGAATGGAACGATTTATATTAGGAATCAGACTGTTAGATAAGAAGAGAAACACATGAATTAGGCAGCAAACTCAAGTAAAGGACATTCTTGTCAAAACTAAAGAACTGAAATGGTCTTGGGCAGGATACATAGCTCGAAGACATGATGGCAGTTGGATTAAGAAAATAATGGAATGGTACCCAAGAAGAGCTAGAAGAAAACCTGGAAGACAACAGAGACAGACAGATGAAATTCACAAGTTCTTGGGTAATAAATGGATGGTCATTGCACAAAACAGAAGAAACTGGAAAGCTGCTGGAGAGGCCTTCATCCTGCAGTTGATTGAAATGGCTGATAATAATGAGTGCAAGGAAGCCACAGGCTTTTGCTGCAGCGGGAAAAAAAAAAAAAAAAAAAAAAACCCCACCCCAAGTAGATAAGAAAATACAAATTATATGCTTCCCTCCTCACACAGGTAGCTATCCAGTTGACCTTTGAATTCATTCAAACCTTCAGCCTCAACTAACTGCGAGGGCAACTTGTTCCAATAATCAGCAGCCTGCTGAACAGCAAAAAAGAAAAATTCCTACAATCTAATCTAAACCTAAAACCCTGTAATCTGAATTTATGGCCCCCAGTTCTAGAATTCTTCATAAGTGAGAATTCCACCTTCATTCATTTTACTAATCCTTCTCAGAGCTTTATAAACTTCAATCAAGTCACCTCTAAATGGGAAAAAGCTGGCCAGCATGTTCCTTTTCTCTTGCACCAACCAGAACCCTGCATTAATTCCTGGCTCTAAGAGAATCATTTTCATTTGATCTTCTTTTCTTATGCTTACTGATTGAGCTCCTTCAATATTGCTATGTGTTTTTTGTTTCTGTTTCTGCTAAATTACCCTCAATCTGTTAAAGTATACGGCCTAATAATGTCTGGAGGCCATATCACTAGACTGGAGACAAAGTGCCTCATCTATACATTACAGGTTAAAACTTTAGGCTTTGATACAAAAACTAGAAGGATGCTCAATTTGGTGTTAAGCCGTGTATGTCTACGGGCTTAATAAGGATGAGAAATAATAATGATTAAGATGAGAAAGGTAGAACTAATATTTTAGGCATTATATCTATATATATTGTAATTATTTTTGAGGTGCTCCATAAAATGAGGATTTTTTTTTGTTGTTGTTGTCCAGGTCCAGTATTTGAAAAGCATCACTCACAAACGAGGTTCGTGTACACTGGTATGCAACCATATGTGTAGTTACCTTGGCTATACTCACTTAGATCAATGGGGAGACCATAATATTTCTGGTTCGATTTTAATGGTGGTGTTTCATTTAATAGCACGATCCATTTTGCATTTGGCCTTTTGCACTGCTGTTTTAGCATTGTTACTAACATTCTGTTTAATTTTTTTGTTTTTTTCTGTGGCTGATTTTACATTTCTGGATTAAGTGTTGTTTTCTGCTGGAATTGTATGGCTAGATGCCTTCACATTTACTGCTGTTCAGAGGATTTCAAGAAATTCATTTGCATATGATTTAAAGATTTTTTTTGAAAGAATGATTTTTGCTATCATCCATAAGATCTGTCGTAATTTTTTTGTTTTTTGTTTCTTCTGTGTACAATGCAACACACAAAATAAAGTCCATTCAGTACATCTGAATATTCTTTATTATACACTAAAGGAATGCTGTAAACAAACATCAACCATTGTGGAAGGAGGCTGAAGCCATTTCATCTGTTAACCTTATCTGTAGTTTTATTATGCAGTCGTGCACTTTTATCCTCCCATAATTTATCTATTTCCCCCACACGGTCCTTGAGGTTGTCACAGACATTCTCTCAGCTATGCCAGCCAAGCTGTGCTTGCTACCTGGGAGTCTAAAACGCTGATGGAACTAATATTCAGGTGGAACTCAAGTCAAGTGGACCCAATTTCGGCAAAGTCCAGACGGTCTGTGACAGCCAAATCCTCTGCTTGTACCTTCACAATGGTGGGACTGTTAGTAATCCTGGGTATAACCCTCATGTGCAAGCACACTGTAGGTGACCACCCAGGTCTGAACCAAAAAAACCAGGGGTCGAGGTGTGGCATCCACACACCCTTGTGTGTTACCGGCAATACGAGATGGTAGATTGTATTTCCAGGCAATATGAAGTGGTACTGCATCAACCGGTGCAATACCACCACTTTGCTTATTTGAGGCTTGAAGTGGTGAAACCCATGTTTAGTCTCCAGTGCTAAGTTCTGGTCATCCCTTCCCCTTTTCTTCCATCATACAGTATACGACTGATGTCTTCTGAGGTTATGATGAACACCATGGCGAGATCCAAACTCCCTTACATTTCGAGATTACAGCTCTAAAATGGTGTTTGCAGGCTGGCCACTAGTTACTGCACCGGACCGAACCTATTGGTAGCTCTCTAGGAGGGTTCTGGATCAGTTAGTGTATAATCTTGCTACCTCTACTCTGCCAGATAGTGACTGGAGGGAGTCCGAGTAGTGTGTATGCAGGGAGGGGGGGGGGGCTTTGTCGAGGCCAAGGATCTAGGTATATTCTTATCATGTGTATGCCATATCCAAAAATTTCATTACTTCATACAGCATGTCCCCCCACCTTTTCTTACCATTGAATACACCGTGAATTGTCAAACTAATAGAGCAAGCATATCTGCAAAAAAGATCTAAACCTCCCAAACATTTCCTAGTTAAATTTCACAAATATATGTGGTCTCAGTTCTAATCTTAACAATGTCCATTTCCATTTACAGTCTGCCAAACTTCATGTACTTTTTCTGACAGAATCTCAGTTATCAGTTGATTCAACCACTATTCATCTCAGTTGCCCAAACCATTCGCTGTATGATTTCTTTCACCTCAAAGGTGGTACTTGTGCATATATTCGTTCCGATATTCCCTGTCAGAGACTTGGTAATTTACAATCTTCTCTGGCTTAAAATCTCCCTACCTCATTCTGCCAAATTCATCTGTTGTATCTACCTTTCTCTCAACTCCACTAATCACTTGGAGCCCTTTGACTTCCACTTTTTGCAATTTGACTTTCTCTAGTCCAACTTTCCTAACACTGAGGTAATTTTCCTTGCAATTTTAATGTTCACAACTCCAGATGGCTTCCGTTCTCTAGTCACATAGACCCAGCAGGTCGAGATGCCGAGGCATTTGCAATTACTAATGACCTCACACAGATTCTTCATTTACCTTCAAGAATACTGGACAATTCTAACCATACAGCCAATACGCTTGATTTTTTCTCACAAACAACCCTTCTAAGTACATAGTTGAAGTGAGTGGTCCTTTAGGCACCTCAGATCACAACTTAGTGATTATCTCTTCTCCAATGGAACCTTGATCTCATGGCTATTCCCAACCTCGTGTTGTTTGGCATTACAAGAATGCAAAATGGGATGACCTGCAAGACTTCTTTTATTCTTTCCTCAGTCAGATTACTGTTTCAAAACTTCTGATGTCAAAGTTTGCTCAGATCGTGTCAGTGAAATTATTCTTGGAGGAATGGAATCCTTTATCCCACACTCCACTTTAAAATCTCGCCCTATACCTAAACCTTGGTTTTCCAATAAATGTGCTAAGGCCGTTCAGAAGAATGTTGCACATTGTAATTGGCTTGTTTCCAAATCTTCAGTCTCATTTTCTGCCTACACCAAAGCTCGCAACAAGTGAAAAGCAATTATTAATCGGTTCAAACTAGATTTTGAACAGGTTAAGAGTAGAAAACTTTCTTCTTGCCCTAATGGTAGCCGAGCATTCTGGTCTCTTGCCAAAGCTATTAGCCACAACTTTTGCCCATTTCTGCTCCCACCTCTGTCAAAACCAGATGGTTTTATTGTCACTTCAGCCAAGAATAATGCTGACCTGCTAGCATCCCATTTTCCTTCCAACTCATGTATCAATGATCGGGGTAAAGCACCTCTCAAATGCTCCATTCAATTCCTCCTGTGGTCTTCCGTCAAAAGGATGTCAGAAGGATTTCGATAAATCTTGATGCTAAGAAATGCCCCAGGTCCTGATGATATTTCTCAACTTGTTCTCAAAACCTGTGCTCCTGAACTTACTGCTGTTCTTTGCTGCTTTTTTCACTTTCTTATTCCAAAGGTGTTTTTCCTTCTGATTGGAAATTTGATCATATCCAGCCAGTTGCTAAAAGGATTGACAAATCTCTACAATCCAATTATCATCCCAATGCAATTATTTCTACTCTTTCTAAAGTAATGGAGAAATCAATTAACCGTCAACTCAAACTACCTGGAAACCTGTTTGATCAACGATCGCCAGTATGGGTTCTGTCAGTGTCAATCCACTGGTGATATTCTTGCTTATGTTACTCATTTATGGACAAATTCAATGGAAAAGTTTGGTGAAACACAAGAAGTTGCCCTTGACATCTGAAAGGCTTTTGATCGTGTATGGCATAAAGGTCTTCTAAACAAGCATCCATCTTATGGTTTGCCAACTGTTTTTTGTAATTGGTCATCCAGTTTTCTCTCTAAGTGCTCACTGAAGGTAGATGGCTCTCTGTCTTCTAACTTCTCTGCTCTTTCTTCTTTACCTCACTGTTTTCCTCTTGTATATTAATGACCTTCTTCCACTGACCAGAAATCCTATTCATAGTTTTGCTGATGATAGCACATTGCATTCCACTTTCCAGTTTGAGAAACTTGCCCTGCTCAATCAGCTTCAACTTCTCGAATATCCGCTACCAATTCCTTAAATGCCGATCTCCAGGTAATTCTCCAGTGGGGCAAAGACAACTTGGTTGATTTCAATCCTTCCAAAACTCAGTTCTGTCTTACATCTCACAAAAAAGGATTCTTCTGCTCCTATCTTTGGTGACACTCCAATTTATAGGCAAGATGATATATCTCTTTTGGGGATTACCCTGACTTCTAATCTCTCTTGGTACAAGCACATTACAAATATTGCTTCCTCTGCATCTAAAAAAAACTTTTTTTCTTTCACTCTTGGTGTTAATTTTCTTCCAAACAGCTGTTCACTCTGTACTAATTACAAATTCACCCTATCATGGAATATTGTTCACACATCTGGGTCAGTGGCCCCAAAACCTCTTTCAGGCTTCTAGATTCCATTCAGAAGAGGGCAGTTAGGTTAATTAGTGACTCATCTCTAACAGAGTCTCTCCACTCTGTCTCAAAGACGTAGTTTCTGCTGCATGCCTTTTCTACAGATACTTCCATGGGCACTGTTCCTCTGAATTGGCCTCTATAATTCCAACTCTCTCTCTCTCTCTCTCTCTCTCTCTCTCTCTCTCTCTCTCTCTCTCTCTCTCTCTCTCTCTCTCTCTCAAAACAGTCCAAACATGTGGCGCCACCAGCTAACATCCATTTACTGTCCAACTTCAAACTCAACCAACAGAACCAACTTTCCATGTTCCTTGTTTATTTATTTGACTGCTGCTGTTTTCTGGAACAAACATACGTATTTCCTGAAAATTAGTCTACAGAAGTTCAAGTCTAATGTTAACAAATATCTTCTTTCGTCTTCTCAACTTCCAACCCAAGCATGTACTAAGTACTATAGGTTCTAATTCCTCTCGTGTTTGGGGTTTTCATATATAAAAAAAAACTACACACATTTTGACATTAACTTTTGATATTAACACAATTCATGTTTTTTTATCTGCTATAAACCCTACTGGCTTTGACCATATCAAGTAAGGTATTAATCAAGTTAACAGCCTTATAATTTGCCAAAACAACTATGAACCTATTTATCTCTACATAAGATCCTTTATAAAAATAACAAGGCGTATATAGAATTCCCCAACAGTGTAATAAGAGTGGTCAATTTTAGGTTTTTTAAGAGAAAATATTAATGAAGATGCTTTAGGTCAGGGGTTCTTAACCTTCTTAGTTCCACGGACCCCTTCTCAGAATAATGTTTTTAAATGCATCAAATAAAATTACAAAAAAACCAGTTTAATGAAATAGTTACCAAAATTTAAAAAAAAACATTATACAGTAATATATGTGTTTCTTTCTTAACACATTGAATAATAATACAATACATTTAAAATATAGAAAAGTTGAAGTTAAATTTTATTTTTTAAGGACATAGTATGAAGACTAGTTTTTCTTGAATAAGAACATTAAACTGTGGTGTGGTATTTGACAAGGCAACATGCATGTCATGTTGAACATCTAATTGATTTCTATTTTTTGTTTTCATTGTTACAAGTGCTGAAAATCCCGATTCGCACAGATATATTGTTCCAAATGGTATCAACGCTTCCATAGCTCGCTTTACAAGACGAGGATAGGCTTCTCTCAGAGAACACCAGAATTCTCCAAGGCTTTTTGAGGTAAATTCCAATCATAGTAAGTTTTTTGACCTAAGATCAATGAGTTCATCTTTGGTTAAGTCAACATCTTCGACACAGTTCATATCAGAAAGAAAAGGATTTCGGATCCATGGTTCAATTTTCATGCCATCAAGAGAGAAATAACTTTTAAAAGAGTTCTGTAATGTTTCCAAGTGTTCGCAGATATTTCTTTTCAAAAAAATTGAGAGAGAAGTTTGCATTTCAACTACATCTTGGTAAAGCACTTCATGCAACAGTGGAAAGTTTGCAAGAATGTTGGTTTCTACTCTCTTCTTCCATATTGGTAACGTAGCCAAGAAAGCTTGTAATATTTCAGTTGCATCCATAATGGTGACTTCATGACCTTGAATGGAAAGATTTATCTCATTCATATGGTGAAAAATATCTGCCAGGTAAGCCAACCCATGGATAAAATCCTTCCTTCCAAAATGTTCCAAGAGTGGGTTTTCACTTTCTTCCAGAAAAAGTGAAACTTCTGCCCTAGTTCGAACAAGCGCTTCAAGACTTGTCCTCTTGAAAGCCAGCGCACTTCTGTGTGGTAGAGAAGCACTTCATATTCTACTCCCGTTTCTTGACAAAATCTTTTAAAAATACGATGATTCAGAGAACTTCTTTTGATAAAGTTGATAACTTTTATGGCTGTTGACAATACTTCTTTCAGGGTTGTTGGAAGAAGTCTTTGTTGCCAGTGCATGTCTGTGTAAAAAGCAATGAGTGACGACGACTTGAGCTTTTTTTTTCACTAAAGTAGCAAAACCAGATGTATTACTAAGCATTGCAGGAGCTCCATCAGTGCAAAGAGAATGAAGTTTTCCTTTCCATTCAAAGTTTCGTTGGTAAAAAAAACTTTTTACCATTTCGAAAATGTCGACGGCCTTTGTAGTTTCCGAAAGAGACTCACAAAATAAGAATTCTTCTTTGATGGCATCAGCATGCACATAGCGAACAAGAACAAGGAGCTGGCTACATTGAGAAATGTCTGTAGTTTCATCCAATTGCATACTGAAGGGGAATGGCGAGGCTGCCATTTCCTTGATGACCTGCTTCAAAATATTAAAAGACATAACTATTCTAGAATGTATTACATCATTTGACAAGGGAACAGCTTCCAGTTTTTTTCTCTGTTCCAGTCCACAGACCAGTTCGACCATTTCCAGTGCACATGGCTTTACTGAAGTCTCTCCAATAGTGTGGGGCTTCTTTTGCTTGGCAATCCGGTAAGAAACTTTATAGGATGCTTCAAGAAAAGGTTTTTGTGAAATGGCAAATCCAAGTTTTGGAAGTGTCCCTGCTTTTTCGAATTGAGATTTTTTCGCACGAAAAAAAACCAGCATCTTTAGATGCATTTTCAGCATGGATAGACTTGAGATGGTCTTTCAGTTTTGCTGGCTTCATACTTCCATTCGCAAGAATTTTTCCACACAAAAAACACT
Source organism: Mastigoproctus giganteus (assembly GCF_048544385.1). Lineage (NCBI taxonomy): Eukaryota > Metazoa > Arthropoda > Arachnida > Uropygi > Thelyphonidae > Mastigoproctus > Mastigoproctus giganteus. Next base: position 239,509,291 of record NC_143579.1, on the reverse strand, counting down.
GCGGTATTTGAGTCCTGTCAAGTTCATTAATGCAAGTGAAACCAAATAATACATAGTTTTCATCATACTTCCTTTTCTTCGACATTTCAACTTAAATTTGGTCTGTAACAAATGTTAAATAATTAATGCAATATTAGCAACTAAGAAAGACATATACGAAGACTGTATGCATCGACAGACACACGGTGGGCATGCATACACACCTGTAGCACTGCAGGGTCCTCCACCGTTGGACCGGTATACACGCACATAGCAGCGAAAAGGTTAAATTACACACTTCAACTGTTATCTAAACCGTAGGACGTGTTTGAACATACCTGGTTTACACTCATAGCCAGCGTATCTATTCGTGTTAAAAGTGGCCTACTAGGCGCTGATTTGCTGGATAGTTTGCCAACTACGTTGCACGATAGTCTGTCCACAGCAGGACTGCAATCAAGTGCGATCTAGCGGCAGGTCTAATAACTGCCGTAATTTCAAAGTAACAATGAGCGTAAGCGATTTTTAGAGATATGCAATAACTATAATATGATATGAAAATATCTGTTATTTCTATTGGTGACTACAGATACAGTTAATACAATTGTAATTTATTACATACATTCATAAGTGAAGGAAATTAATGAGTTGATTTTTTTCCCATCCAAGCTCACGGACCCCTGGTTAAGAAACCCTGCTTTAGGTGAAAGGGCTCAACAAAAATTTCATTACCGTTTCTTTAAGCTTTCAATGTTATCATCAGAACGTCCACTTCCTTCCTGTCCTCTTTTCAGACATCTCTCAACACAGACCTAAAAATAAAATACCTCTTTGAAACTAAATCGGTAACGTCTAGGATAAATGTTCTTAAAACTATCATATGTTAAGAGGATACAGTTAAAATCTCTAAATCATTTACTTATTTCAATCATGTTTTGACTGAAATGTTTCCATTTTGAGTATCGTGTTAAAGACAAAACTATTGTCAAGAACAATACACACATAATAGGATACATAAATGAGATAAAATACCATTTTGTCATTATGAAACAATAAATGAGAAGATTTACTATTCTATACAATGTAGAAATCCATTTCTGCAAATGAAATTAAGCTTATATTATACAGGAACAGATTTTAGTTTTTTAAGCTGCACACTCTGGAAACTGGACATCCATGTGGGAATCTAACTGAAGCCCTTAAGGCCATAAAAAGGCCAGGCCAAACTTAATGACAAAGCATATTTAATTTTTTTTTTTTTAATGATAAATAGAAGAAAACAGATTCAAATTACAGAAACATACCAGTAAACTGGATATAAGAAAATTTACTTTTAGTCAATCAGTATTCAACTATTGGAACAAGTTATCAAGTAACATTGTAGAGGTGGAAAGCTTATATAAATATAAAAATATTACACTACATCCTGTGGTGATATGCTGGATTGTTTCTGGGGCCCAGGCATTGCCGACATGTGTCATCTATCACTCCAGGGTCCTTGGTGATGTATTCCCTGTGCTGATTTCCTGGTCTTAGATGGCAAGCATGAATCCTTCAGTCTTGGGGAAGAGCCTCCTACCCATGAGCCATGCATTGGAAGCCACCTTAGCTATGTAGTCTTGATGGAGGTCATCATAGTGTTTACCAGGGCATGCCTTCTTTACCCATATTTCTTGTCTGTGTGAGTGGGATCTCCTTGTTGAGGTTGAGTGGTGTGGGTGTGTCATTATCTTCCTTATGGCTTGGTAGGCTGGCACTGTGTTTTCCTGGAAGTAATCCCTCAGGTTCTCAATTGCACTCTTCTGTTATTCAATGAGGTCTGCCAAACCCTCTCCTTCCTGGGCTATGGTCAGTCTCTCAGTGGCTGACTTGGGTGGTGCTGGCAGTTCTCGGTCATCATTATCTTGGTTGGTCTCATAATTTCCTCCAGCTCGGCGGTGGTCCTTTCTCTGATCCCAAAGGAGTATGCTAGTACTGGGACTGCATAGGTATTTTTGGCACCAATCACATTCCTGCCATTCAGCTTTGTTTTTGCCTACCCACCGATGAGGAGCCAACAAGCTCTGAAACGGTGCTGTCTGGGCGGTGGTATCCAATGAGAATAAGTAGCAGTAGTCTTCTCCATTGGTGAAGCATTACTTATTCGGGGTAGTCCAATACCATGGTAACTCGTTGAGAAGGTATTCACAATATGAGATATGCTTAAACGATGCAATTTCTTAACAACTTAGTAGTTGACTATGTATAGACATGATGCTCTAGCACTAACTTATACATCAGTTAACTTCTATGTAGCCTGAGGCTATTGCCATAAATGTATTATGTAATCTCCATTATAGACATATTTCCAAATCAGAAATAAACATAATTAAATCAATACAGATTTGATGCTTCATTATATTCAAATAACAGTTTACTTATGCACCACGCTGATCAAGAAATAGCTAAGACAGGGGTGGCGAACCAATGGCACACGTGCCCAAATAGACAAGAATTTTTCCAATGTTGAAAAAAAAGCCGTGAGTTAGGGTTGAATTTGAAAGTGTCTGCAATTCTGCCCAGACAATAGGAGGGACTATATGATGAGAGCCTAGTCAATCAATTTGGTCCTGAAGAGATTGTGCAAGGGTCAAGGGGTAGGATTTTTCTCAGCCTGGTCTGTGCTTGTTAACAGGAGAGACTGCTCCTACACGGATGGGATACACTTAAATAGAAAGGGTGCAAGAATATTTGCTGATGCTATCGAGGCAGTGTTAGGTGGGAAGAAAACTACTAGCAGTGATTCTTGCACTGCTTCTATTGGAATGAGCAGCAGCCTGGAAAAACTAATATTATACATTAATGGTTGTGTGGATATAAGGTTGGATCATATCAGTATTGAAATGGTATAAGCCATTTGGAAAATCAAAAACCAAATGAAAAAAATAAACCCAAGGAATATTTTTAATGTTCAAAAGACCAGTATAAAATAAATAAATGACTGATATTTACAATTTAAAATGTATCAAATATTAGCAGTGCATTGGGACTAGTGCAACAGTTCATACGGTAGGTTGCGGAAAAGTTCTGAAATGGCATAGGCCAGGGCCACTGAACCTTCTGAAAGCATGTGCCAAAATTGCTAATAGATTTGTTAAAAATTTTTTTATCCTTCTCCATGCACTGCTAACTCAAATTTCTTTAACTTAACTGTTAAGTAAAAACATTTTGGATAGCAGCGTATGCTGCATATAAAGAAAATTTTTGGGCATATATGTCATGGGTTTGCTGCTCTGGCCTAGACCATTTGGAAAACAAGAAACCAATTTAAGAAAATAAAAAATCAAGGAATATTTTGGATTGGGAATAGTGCATCATTTTGTATGGTGGGCTGCAGAAAATTTAGCATCAGCAGAGGCATATGATGCAAGAAAGCAAGCTTATACAGCATCAGCCAAAAAAAAAAAAAAAAACCACTTCCCATTTCACCCATCCAAAAGTTTGTCCAGTTCTTTGAATTTATTTAAGCTATCAACTACGACAGATAGAGGTTTGTTCCAGCAATCAACTATCTGCTGGCTAAAGGCAAATTTCCGTACATCTATTCTACAAGTGTCTTTCCTCAATTTGAATTTATGACCCCTCGGGTTCATAATCTGGGCAAGATTATGAACCCGAGTCTGCTCAAACCACTCAGGACCTTATGCACCTCAGTCGGATCACCTCGCAGGTGCCTGGTCTCCGGATGCTGCAGTTTTTGAAACTTAAGCTTTTTCTTGGTATGAGCACCACTTTGTTCCCCTCACCAGCCTTGCTGCCCTTCTCTGTATTCATTATAGCAACTCTGCATCCTTCCTGAAATGGGGCCTCCAGACCTGTACCCCAGTGCTCAAGGTGTGGCCTGACCATTGCCTTATCTCTGCCGGCAAGGTTCCTGTATATCATTGACAGGGCCCCATGGCCTGCTCTGGCAGCCTGTCTGCGCTGCTCAGATGGCTTCATGTCTGAGTGCACAATTGCCTCCAGGTCTTTTTCATTCTCCACTACCCCGAGTGTAGTACCACACAGTTGGTACGTTTCTGAGATTGCTGATACCCATATGCAGTACTTTAGCATTTGTCAATGGTTAAACTTCAGTTGTCACTTCTCAGCCCATCTGCCTAACTTTTCTAGATCCTGTTGCAGTAGCATGCTGTCATTACTTTCATGAACAACCCCGCCAATCTTCGTCTCAACTGCAAGTATTGCTGTGTATTATATAGACAGAATTATAGAATGACTATATGAAAACTAACTAAAATATTGGCAGTTTTCTAATTAAATTGATTACTGAATTTCTGCATTTTCTGTCTTTGGCATCACAGTTTAATCAGATGGTAGGTGGAGCAGAATAAAAATAAAATTAGAATGTGTCATTCCATTTAGAGATAGATTCTGATGAAGCAATAGGAAGCCTGATATTGCACTGACTGATAGGTAACTGTGTAAATGTGCTGTTTACTGTTTGGTTGTTATAATAAGAATGAGCAATTACAAGAGTGATAATTGTTTACAATTTTTTTTTTTTTTTGTGTATTGCAGAATGCAAGATGATTATATTACTTATCTTTCCTAATCAGTTTATTTTCTAGTTCATTATCAGTTATCAACTAGGAGTGCTTTGAGATTGGAAATGATTTCAGGTTTTACTCCATCTTTTTTAACATTAACTAAGTAAAACAGTTATGATGGTTTTTTTTTTACAAATATTTAATCTAAAAATTTCATCTTGTCTGGCACGTAAAAAAAATTAAGAGCACAACTCTTGTAAATATCTATTATAGCAAATGGTCTGTGTGTGTATATAGCCATTTTAGCTGTTGTCATATTGCCCATAAACAAACTTGTTTAAATTTTTTTTAAATCTATGGTATTTTAATGTATTTCCAGTTGGACTTTATTTATTTTTTAGTTATTAGTTATTTCATTAGTTATTTTTTTATAGTGTAGATAGTAAGTGTACCAAAAAAAATCCACAAGTGTATTGGTGTATTTTATTCATCAATCATTTTTTTAAAAAACAGGCAAAAAAATAGTTAAAAATGAGCACTGTAAAAGTTTACTTAATTCTGATACTGTGTTGGATAATACGAACATATAATACCTTTAGTAACATCAATGTTGTTATTGAAAAAAAAAAAAAGTGAAATCAAAGACATAACCAAAGCTATGTGGAATATTCATATGGTAACAGGGTATGGGGCGCATTTTTTCCATGAATGTAGGGAATGTTTTTTGTGTCTATACTTTTCCAAATAAAAATTGACGTAGATCAAAAGTGAATACCATACTAGAGGAATACAAAATTTCTAACAGACATAAATAAATTTAAAAAAAATAAAATTATTTTTGGTGTACAGTTTATGCCAAAAACAATTTTTAAATGTTACACCGAAAACAACGTTTAATGCCAAATGCTGTGTGACCCTCTTGAAAGCAATTTCTTTCCTATACGACAGTAGTCCCAGTTACAAGGCCCAAGGGTAACCATGAAGACAATCCATGGTTTAGGTTAGAAATTGTTGACACCAATGCACTCACGAAAGGATTAATAGTAATTTTTCTTCCTCCAGCACTATGTAAATTATTGGTATTTGAAAATTTGCTGGCATACCATATATTTTGTTATTTTAAATTAAATAAACATAATATTAAATTATGCACGTAATCCAACAATAGAGTAATCATTTAAATTTATTTAAATGATTTATGCCCCCTCCAATAATTTAATTTATTTAAATGATTTATGCCCCCCCACCAATGCACCAATGCCACATTGGAGCAGTGTGGCATTGGTGGCAATTGTTGCTATGGATAAAGGAATGGTTGAGTGGCAGAAGACAGACAGTAGTAATTAATGGACACTGCTCATCGTGGACTAATGTTATTAGTGGAGTCCATCAGGGTTTAGTGTTGGGTCCATTGTTGTTTTCTGTACAGGTGACCCTCGCTTAACGGTGATAATTTGTTCCGTAAAAACAGAGCGCTAAGTGAATCCACTAAGCGAGCGGCGCATTCCCATAAGGTAATATATGTATTTGTGAGTTGTGGTCGGTGCCATTGGATATTTCCTAATCAATAATAAACGGTAGTGAAAAGATGCACAAATGTCGATCAAAATATTTAATATTCAAATATTTGTACATATAAAATATTCCGCATTACATACGTATATAATTATGTGGTAACTACTTACGTATCAAAATTAAACTTAAAATTCCAATTAAAATCATGAATTTAATTGATCTAAATTGATTTAATTTAAGTGATGAATTTAATCAAGAAAAATGTGTTGATTTTTGGTTGAACTCTGGCCCTCTTCCAAATAAACTAAAAGGGGTATTAATTTTAAATCCCCCGCAGTGTTACCACTCAACAATAAAGTCAACCGAACCTTCGCCGCTTTGAAACCTGGCATGTTTTTTTCTTCTTTCAATATGAAACTTCTTTTAGGCATTCGTTTCCACAAAAGTCCTGCTTCATCTATGTTATAAACTTGTTGAGAAGTATAACACATAATACCCCTCTTCAATAATTTTAACAAGTTCTTTTTTGGAAGTTTCGGCTCCTTAATCTGCACTTGCGGCTTCTCCCTGGATTTTAAATCTATTCAACTAGCCCTTACTAGTTTTAAATGGTTCCACATTTTTTTTAGGTGAGTTTTCTTCAGATCATCATATTGGCTAATCTCTCTCTCTCTCTCTCTCTCTCTTTTTTTTTTTTTAATAAAATTTAACTGAATTCTGCATTGGATATTATCTTCAATAAAATTAGTTAAAGTCTTTCCATTTCAATCCTAATAGCCGGCCTAGCCCTAGTTGCTTGCAGTGGAACAGCTATCTTTCCCGTTGCTAAAATTAATTCTTTATTTTTTTTTATAATTGTTCTTACAGTTAAACTTGTAAGTCTTAAATTATGGCACACATCCGCTTGTCTTTGATCGGAATCGATTCGCTTCAAAATGTCTAATTTAATTTTCAAATTCAGTCCTTTTCTTACATTTATAGTCTTCGTACTGCGTCCAGACGTTGTTGCTTTTTCATTCTTATCGGCCATTATTAACTCTTCGAAAATGTAACTGCATTGGTTCCATTAATTATGATACAATGTTCAAGTAAACTGTCCGCTTCGAATGATGTCTAATATGGTACATCTAAAATGAACTAGACTTCGGATAAATGCATATAATGCAAATATTACAAGCAATGTACTTTGCCATTTTTTAAAATGTTGATCTCGGAACTACGTAACAATTTACTGTACTGCAATTAAATTAGCGTGCGAGAAAATTTCACTAGGCGTGGGAAACGTTTTAATGCTATTTTGGTATTCATTTTCAAGCTATCGACTCCAACAAATGAAACGATTTCGTTAAATATGCCAAAAATGCAATCAGTAAAAGAGCGTTATAGTGATCTGACAGGTTATAGTCAGATACGGGTTATAATATAAGAACAGCATTATAACGAATCAGCGTAAAGCGAACCATGTTATAATGGGGGCCTGCTGTATTTATAAATAATATTGATGATGGTATATCAAGCTTAATGTCCAAGTTTGCAGACGATACAAAGGTTGGCAGGGTTGTTAAGGATGCTACTGACGCTATGCTGCTGCAACAGGATCTGCAAAGGTTGAGCAGATGGGCTGAGAGGTGGCAAATGAAATTTAACATTGACAAATGTCAAGTACTACATATGGGAAACAGCAATCCCAGAGCAACGTATCAACCCTCTGGTACTACACTGACAGTGGTAGAGAATGAAAAGGACCTGGGGGTAATTGTGCAGGCAGATATGAAGTTCTCTGAGCAGTGCAGACGGGTACAAGAGTAGCTAATGGTGTCTTATCAATGATATATAGGAATTTTTCTAGCAGGGATAGGGAGGTGATTATTCCCTTGTATAAGGCAATGGTCAGGCCGAACCTTGAGTACTGTATACAGGTCTGGAGGCCTCATTTCAAGAAGGACGTAGAGCTGCTGGAACGAGTACAGAGAAGGGCAACAAGGTTAGTGAATGGAACAAAGGGTTGATTTTACGAAGAAAGGCTTAAGTTTTGCAAATTACAGTGTCTGGAGACTAGGCACTGGCGAGGTGATCTGATAGAGGTGTACAAAGCCTTGAATGGTTTGAGCATGCTCAATGCTGATGGGATACTGCCTCTTGCTCAGAATAATCAACTGAGAGGACATAAATTCAAATTGAGGAAAAATAGATGTAGGATAGATGTGTGGAAATTTGCCTTTAGCCAGCAGTTAATTGGTTGGTGGAACAGACTTCCATCCCTTGACGTGGAAGTTGATAGCCTAAATAAATTTAAGGCTCAGCTGGACAGGTATTTCGAACGAACGGAGGGGTGAAGTGGAAGGGTTTTTTTTTTTTTTGGCTGATGCTGCATAAGCTTGCTTTCTTGCATCATATGCCTCTGCTAATGCTAAGTACAGCCAGTCGACATTGCTGGACAGTGCAGTGTCAAGTCAGTTTGGTGTGACATAAGCTCTGGGAAAGCAAAAATTGAGAGTAGAATTGCATTATAGGCCTAATGACTCTGATGGGTATAATAAGAAACTGTACAGGGAAATACAGTGGGCCAGTAAATCAGAGGTTCTTATAACAGGGGATTTTAATTATCAGATATTGACTGGAATTTGTGGGTTGGTCACTCACACACTAGCAAGGCTTTTGTGGATTTATTAGATGATTGTTTTCTACGCAGCATGTTCGGGAGGCAACTAGAGGGAGTAATACTCTTGATCTGATTATCAGTAGTGATTCTTTTTTTTTTTTTTTTTTTATTTGGTAGTTGTTGGAGCATTGGCTTCAGTGGCCATAATGCACTTCCCAAGGTTTTTGCAGTACTTTGATCCAAGCCCGATGTGGGATTCGAACCAGTGATTCTTCATGCATTAATAATCTGCAGATAAATGAACCACTAGGTGGCAGTGATCACAGTGTGCTGAAGTGAGATTTACTCAAAGAGGTAACTACCATAAGGGGTAAAGGGAAGGGATTTTGATTTCATAAAGGTGACTACGGTGGTCTGAGACAGTATTTAAATTCTATACGGTGGAACCAACTGATGATGTTACCAACAGCAAATTCAAAATGGGAAGCATTCAAAGAATTAATCTTGGAAACTACTAGGCTTTTCATACCAACTAAGAAATATTGTTCAAGGTTTAGGATTAAATGGATGTCAGATGAACTAATGAGACATGTGGCAGAGAAGAAAAATGCATGGGATACATATAAATTAACTGGAGACACAAAAGCCTACGATAGATATAAGCTGATCTGTAACCAAGTCACAAAGGAGGTTGGGCAGGCCAAGGCAGATTGCGAGAAATCCTTGGCAAAGGATGCAAAGAAAAACAGGAAAGAGTTCTTTACTTATGTAAACTCTAGAAGGAAGGGGATGAATCAGATTGGTCCAATTGATATCGGTGGTTCAACTGTTGATGATCCTGCTCAGGTAGCTAATAAACTAAATGAATATTTTGTATTGACATTTACACATGAGGAGTTATTCAGCGAGGGGAATGCCAGACGTGAATTAAACTCTGGCAGCGAGCTAGTGATTTTGTAATAACTGAGAGCAAAGTGGAGAAGAAATTTTTGAATATAAACATAAGAAAGGCACCTGAGGTGGATGGGATCTATCCAGTTATATTAAAGGAGGCAGCAAAGGAAGTAAGCAAACCCTTAGCCATAATTTGAGAGCTTCCTTGGACTCGGGAGAGGCACCCATAGACTGGAGTTGTGCAGTGACACCCCAATTCACAAAGGAGGATCAAAGGGCGATACAAGTAATTACAGACCTGTTAGTTTAACTTCTGTTCCGGGGAAATTAATGGAGGCACTGGTAAAAGGAGCACTGTAAGATCATATAGACAAGACTTCAGTTATAGCTCTAATACAGCATGGGCATGTTAAGGGGAAGTCTTGTCTGACCAATTTGATTGGATACTATGAAGTGGTAACAAAGGAACTGGATGCAAAGAATAATTTTTATATCATATATTTGGATCTTAGAAAGGTTTTTGATACTTTTGCACATGGAAGACTGCTGCACAAATTGGAGCAGTGTGGCATTGGAGGCAAATTGCTGCTATGGATAAAGGGATGGTTGAGTGGGAGAAGACAGAGTGGTAATTCAATGGACACTGCTCTTCGTGGACTAATGTTATTACTGGGGTCACCAGAGTTTAGTTTGTTTGTTTGGTTTTTAGGAGCATTAGCAACTAAGGCCATTTTGCTCCAGGGATATGCGGTGGTCATTCCCTGACCTTTCCGCATTCTCCATATTTGGTGGGCACGGGCTCGAACCCCGGTCTAATCAAGAAGCGTGTGCTATGCACTGCTGCTCCTGCCCACCAGGCTACAGAGGCACCCCAGAGTTTAGTGTTGGGTTCATTGTTGTTTTCTGTATTTATTAATGATATTGATGGTGGTATATTAGGCTTAATGTCCAAGTTTGCAGACGATACGAAAGTCGACAGTTGTTAATGACACTAATGACAGTACGTTGCTGCAACAGCATCTAGAAAAGTTGAGCAGATGGGCCGAGAGGTGGCAAATGAAGTTTGACATTGAAAAATGTAAAGTACAATAGACTCTCGATTTTCCGGGATAGATGGTAAAAAACAAATCCCGGATAATCGATTTCTCGGTTAATTCAAAAATACAGATGTCCCCGACATATGTAAGAGATACGTTCCAGGACTACTTACTTCGTCGAGTTTTACGTAACTTGGGAATGACTAGTAACATACTGCTACTATATTATTATTGACAAATCTGAATTCAGCGCGATATTTGTTAATGTTCATTATTTTAATTAGTTTAATTCTCTGATCCAAATTGATCACTTTCCTTTTCTAGGTAGATTTACTACACCATTATAATGGTCAAAATTAAATTTTCTGAAAAGAACTTCACAGGGTTAAGGCAAAAGCTCACTATTATCACCCTGCGCGAGCTCACATTTACTAAAGCACACATTTCTGGAGGTCAACAAAAAAATAAAACAATTTGCACTTTCCGTTTTATTGGGCTTTTCTGTTAGCGCTATCTATTATAAACGGGTAGTAAACTGGATCTTATTGCATTTCGATAATATCAATAGCTGCAATTCTGTTGGTTTTTAATTATTATGTTGAAGTGCATGTCCCCCTTCACTGAAATTTTCAGTCATATAAAAAAAGAAAAACCATAAATAATTGTAAGAATCTTCTTCTCTTCTTTCCTATTTTTTTGCTCGTTCTCCAATCTCACTTGTGCATGCCGTGATCTTCCTTATTGATTGCTTATTATTATTTTTGTTTTAAATTTTACAATCCTAAAAAAAAAAAAAAAAATTGAGCGAAAACAAATTTACGTAAATCCGTAGTTGCTTAAACCGGGGACTTACTGTATTGAAACATGTTCAGCAACCTATGTAAAAAATATGGTGATAAATAAAAAAAACTTACCACGTACTACTTGTGTGTCCAACACGATGCTTCCCTTTATTTTTTACAATGTCGCGTATGGTTTGGTCACCAACATTAAAATGGTTCATTTAGAGATTTAACGGTTGCACCGTTTTCAAACTTTTGAATAATTTCAAGTCTTTGTTTAACTAAAGGTACAAGTCTTTTGTGTTTACCCATCATTTGCCATTTCTAAACAAAAAAAATATATTTACTATAAAAAATAAATTGACATCGCTGATATAAATAACAAAACAAAATTTGCCTTTTTGCAGTGCGGCAAAACACAACAATCGACGCAATGCACTAAAACAAACTAAACATTCGGTCCTTTTTTTTTTTTTTTTTTGAGCGGCAGATGCGAAGACAGCGGGGCTTGCAAGATAATAGGCACATTAATCTTCCAATGACGACTTATATCACCGCTTCTTTTCACTTATTTACAACTTGCAAAATATCTGTATATACCTATTCTAATTATTACTTGAATTTTATGATTTCTTGTTGATTTTTTTTTTTTTTTTTTAAATTTGGAGTCTTGAAGTGTCCCGCTTAATCCGAGAGTCTGCTGTACTACATATGGGATGCAGTAACCCCAGAGTAATGTATCAACTGTGTGGTACTACACTGACAGTGGTAGAGAATGAAAAGGACCTGGGGGTAATTGGGCAGGCAGATATGAAGTTTTCTGAGCAGTGCAGACAGTCTGCAAGAGTAGCTCATGGTGTCTTGTCAATGATATACAGGAATTTTTCTAGAAGGGATAAGGAGGTGTTATTTCCTTGTATGAGGCAATGGTCAGCCCACAACTTTTTTTTTTTTTTTTTTTTTATGAGAACCCCAAACACGAGAGGTATTATAACCTATAGTACTTAGTACCGTGCTTGGGTTGGAGGTCGAGAAGACGAAAGAAGATATTTGTTGATATTGGACTTGAACTTCTGTAGATTGTAATTTTCAGGAAATACGTATGAAGGAAGGTTGTTCCAGAAAACGGCAGTTGAATGAATAAATGAGGAAGATGAAAAGTTGGTTCTGTGGGTTTGAAGTTGGACAGTAAATGGATGTTGGCTGGTGGCAGCACGTGTTCGGACTGTTTTGAAAGAGAGAGCGGGAATTATAGAAGCCAATTCAGAAGAACAGTGCCCATGGAAGTATCTGTAGAAGAGGCATGCAGCAGAAACAGTGCGTCTATGAGACAGCGAGTGGAGAGACTCTGTTAGAGATGAATCATTAATTAACCTAACTGCCCTCTTCTGAATGGAATCAAGAAGCCTGAGAGAGGTTTTGGGGGCACCACCCCAGATGTGGGAACAATATTCCATGGCAGGGCGGATTTGCGATTTATACAGAGTGAGCAGCTGTTTGGGAGAAAACCAAGTTTTTTAGATGCAGAGGAAGCAATATTTGTAATGTGCTTGTGCCAAGAGAGATTAGAAGTCAGGGTAATCCCCAAAAGAGATATATCATTTTGCCTAGAAATCGGAGTGTCACTAAAGATAAGCATAGGAGCAGAAGAATCCTATTTTGCGAGATATAAGACAAGATTGAGTTTTAGAAGGGTTGAAATAAACTAAGTTGTCTTTGCCCCACTGGAGAATTACCTGAAGATTGGCATTTAAGGAATTGGCAGCAGATTTTCGAGAACTTGAAGCTGATTGAGCTGGACAAGGTTTCTCAAAATGGAAAGTTGAATGCAATGTGCTATCATCGGCAAAACTATGGATAGGATTTCCAGTCAATGGAAGAAGGTCATTGATATACAAGAGGAAAAGAGTAGGGGAAAGAACTGAACCTTGGGGGACACCGGCATTAGTGGAGAAGTTAGAAGACAGAGAGCCATCTACCATCACCCTCAGTGAGCGATCAGAGAGAAAACTGGATAACCAATTACTAAAAACAGTTGGCAAACCATAAGATGGAAACTTGTTTAGAAGACCTTTATGCCAAACACGATCAAAGGCCTTTGAGATGTCAAGAGCAACTACTTGTGTTTCACCGAACCTTTCCATTGAATTAGTCCATAAATGGGTAACATAAGCCAGAATATCACCAGTGGATCGACACTGACAGAATCCATACTGGCAATCGTTGATCAGACGGAAGGTTTCTAGGTAGTTTAAGAGTTGGCGGTTAATTGATTTCTCCATTACTTTAGAAAGAGTAGAAGTAATTGCAATGGGACGATAATTGGATGGGAGGGATTTGTCACCCTTTTTAGGAACTGGCTGGATATGAGCAAATTTCCAAGCAGAAGGAAAAACACCTTTGGAATAAGAAAGTGAAAAAAGGCGGCAAAGAATAGGAGTAAGTTCAGGAGCACAGGTTTTGAGAACAAGTGGAGAAATACCATCAGGACCTGGAGCTTTCTTAGCATCAAGATTCATCAAAATCCTTCTGATATCCTTTTGAAGGAAGACCACAGGAGGCATTGAATGGAGCGTGTTAGGAATGGTGGGAGGTGTTTTACCAAGATCATTAATACATGAGCTCAAAGAAAAATGGGATGCTAGCAGGTCAGCTTTATCCTTGGCTGAAGTGACAACAGAACCATCTGGTTTGGACAGAGGTCGGAGCAGAGATGGGCAAAAGTTGCGGCCAATAGCTTTGGCAAGAGACCAGAATGCTCGGCTACCATTAGGGCAAGAAGCAAGTTTTCTACTCTTAGCCTGTTCAAACTCTAGTTTGGACTGATTAATAACTGCTTTACAATTGTTGCGAGCTTTGGTGTACGCAGAAAATGAAACTGAAGAATTAGAAACAAGCCAACTACGATATGCAACGTTCTTCTCTTGGACAGCCTTAGCACATTTATTGGAAAACCAAGGTTTAGATAAAGGACGAGATTTTAAAGTGGAGTGTGGGATAAAGGATTCCATTCCTGCAAGAATAATTTCACTGACACGATCTGAGCAAACGTTGACATCAGAAGTTTTGAAACAGTAATCAGACCAAGGAAAAGAAGAAAAGAAGTCTCGCAGGTCATCCCATTTTGCATTCTTGTAATGCCAAACAATACGAGGTTGGGAATAGCCATGAGATAAAGGTTCCATTGGAGAAGAGGCAATCACCAAGTTGTGATCTGAAGTGCCTAAAGGACCTCTCACTTCAACCTTGTACTTAGAAGGGTTGTTTGTGAGAAAAAGATCAAGCGTATTGGCTGTATGATTAGGATTGTCCTTTATTCTTGTAGGTAAATGAACAATCAGTGCTAGGTCATTAGTAATTGCAAAAGCCTCAGCATCTCGACCTGCTGGGTCGGTGTGACTAGAAAATGGAAGCCAGCTGGAGTTGTGAAAGTTAAAATCACCAAGGAAAATTACCTCACTGTTAGGAAAGTTAGACTGGAGAAAGTCAAGTTGCAAAGAGAGGAAGTCAAAGAGCTCCAAGTGATTAGTGGAGTTGGGAGAACGGTAGAGACAACAGATGAATTTTACACAATGAGGTAGAGAGATTTTAAGCCAGAGAAGATCAAAGAGAGGAGATTCCAAATTGCCAAGTCTCTGACAGGGAATATCAGAACGGACATATGCACAAGTACCACCTTTGAGGCGAAAGGAATCATACAGCAAATAATTTGGACATCTGAGATGAGCAGTAGTTGAATCAACTGATAACTGAGATTCAGTCAGTCTTGGTGTGGAGGCCTCATTTTAAGAAGGATGTAGAACTGCTGGAATGAATACAGAGATTGGCAATGAGGTTAGTGAATGGAACAAAGGGTTGCTCTTATGAAGAAAGGCTTAAGTTTTGCAAATTACAGTGTTTGGAGACTAGGCACCTGCGAGGTAATCTGGTTGAGGTGTATATAGGTTTGAATGGTTTGAGCATGCTCAATGCTGATGGGATTCTTCCTCTTGCTCAGAATCGCCTGAGAGGACAAATTCAAAATGAGGAAAGACAGTTGTAGGATAGATGTGCAGAAGTTTGCCTTTAGCCAGCAGGTGGTTGACTGCTGGAACAAACTTCCATCTGTCATTGTAGAAGTTGATAGCTTAAATAGATTCAAGGCAGAACTAGACAAACATCTGGAGCGAGTGGATGGGTGAAATGAAATTTTTTTTTTTTTTTTTTTTTTTGGCCGATGCTATATAAGCTTGCTTTCTTGCATCATGTGCCTTTACTAATGCTAATGCATAGAAATTTTTTGGGCACGCAGAATTTAGCCCTTCCCAAAAAAAATTTCAAACCTCGAACATCACTTCAGAAACCTTGAGTTGTGACGTGTGCACACCCTTCCCTCTTCCAGGCATGTAATGATGTTACACCATTTAGTAAATAGCTATATTCACGCAGCGATTTGTTTTTGAACCAGCCTATACTCTGATGTTCTTTACAGATTTCAGCTCACATTTAAATGACTTGAATGCCAAATTATAGGGCTCTGGCACGATCCCTGATGTTATGTTTGATAACATAAAGGCATTTGAAATTAAGCTGTGAGTTTTTAAAGGCGATGGTACAGTCACAATTTTAAATATTTTCCAAACCTAAAAAGATACATCACTGATCTTGAAACTGATGAAAAAAACAGACCATCAGAGCCTTCAAATGCTGTCTGAATGTCATTGAGTCAGCTATTGAACAGTTTTCTTCAAGATTTGTCAAGTTCTGAGAATCGGAAGAAACTGCAAAGTTCATTAAGTTTGCACACGGTATAAAACTACCTGAAATGAACCTGAAAATGTTTCAGTGGATTCACTTGGATGATTTTGAGATGTACAAGTGATTGATTTTCAGAGCAGCTCAATTAGGAGGCAAAAATTTATTGATCTCAGAGCTGATTTAGAAAATACTGAAAGGGAATGATTAGTGATGGGATTAGCATAGAAAACTGCAGAAAATGAGGTATTAAAAGTTTGTAATTCCATTCTTGAAACTTTTGTCTGTTTAAAAAATCTGTCAACAGCATTACTAACAATTTTCTCACAACTTATTCTTGTGAGTCGTTGTTCTCAGTGATAAACTTTGTTAAGTCTGGTCATAGGAGTAGTCTCACGGATGAAACTAGTGCTGCATGCAGAGTGCTAAAAGTTGAAGTACAGCAGACTCTCGATTTACCGGGATCAGATTAAGCAGATTAACTGGGACACTTCAAGACTCAAAATTAAAAAAAAAAAAAAAAAAAACCAGAAATCATAAAATTCAAGTAATAACTAGAATAGGTACAAACAGATATTTTGCAAGTCGTAAATAAGCAACAAGAAGCAGCAGTGTTATAAGTCGTCATTGGGAGATTAGTGTACCTATTATCTTGCAACCCCTGCTGTCTTAGCATTCCACCACTCAAAAAAGGAGAGACCAAATGTTTAGTTTGTTTTAGTGCGTGACGTCGACTGTTGTGTTCAATCAGCACACAACAAAAGGCAAATTTTTCTTTGTTATTTATGTCATGGATAGTGTATAGTGTGTTTAGGGTCTAACGGCACCAGGGGTTTCCCCCATCTCCACGTAATATACATTGTGGTGTTATACAGAACACTGTAGAGGCCAGAGGTTTAAAAGTGTGTGGATATTGTGGCGTGTAATGTTTTGTACCGTTGTTCATCTAGTCTTTTAGCCGTTGGGTCTCAAATGAGGCCCACCGTTGCCCACACTATACCCCGTGGAGGCAGACCAGGTACACCAGTATTTTAGAAATTTACCATTTACTCTGGCAGGTCCTGCCACCTAATTTCCTGAGATTTCAGTGGCTAGAACCTAAAAAAAAAAATATAAAATAAAAAAAATAATAATAATAAAAAAAAAATTAATAATAATAAAAAATAAATAAATAAAAAAAAATAGAAGAAAAAAAATGGAGGGGGGGGGAGAAACGCTAGAAATTGGGTCAGGCCGAGATATAAGTATGGATATCGGAATTTTTATTATTATTATTTTTTTTTTTTATTTGTTCAGAAATCGCTAAAATGATGGGAAAACAAAAGAGTTGTTCTTTCACAATTAAAAAAAAACTTGAAATTATTCAAAAGTTTGGAAACTGTGCATCTGTTAAATCTCTAATGAACCTTTATAATGTTGGTGACCAAACCATACGTGACACCGTAAAAAATAAAGGGAAGCATCGTATCAGACACGTGAGTAGTGTGTGGTAAGTTTTTTTTTGTTTTATTATCTATCGCCATACTTTTTACGTAGGTTGCTGAACCTTTTTTGATACATTAAGTCCCCGACTTACATAGCTTCAGACTTACGTTACGTTATTTGTATGACTGAAGATTTCAGTGAAAGGGACACACATTTCACAATAATACTGTAACTTAAAAACTAACAGAATTCCAGCTATTGGTATTATCACAAATGCAATAAAATCAAGTTTACTACCCGTTTATAATGAATTGCAGTAACAGAAAAGCCCAAATAACCCGGAAAGTGCAAATTGTTTTTATTGTTTTATGGTAATCTTCTTCTTCTTCAAGAGGAGTGTTTCCATTTACAGTGGGTTTCCTCAGCCTACAAGTTCTTTTTTGGTAGGAATTTTTTCCCACCATAAAGCGCAGTTTAAGGAGTCTTGGTCGGTTAAGCCTCGGGCTGTCATGCACTCATGTACTCCATCCGTCCATGTCCTCCTAGGTCTTCTTCTTCTTCTTCTTCTTCCAGGAGGTATCCATCCCAGGATAGCCTTTGGATGGTAGTGACCTCCAGAAATGTTAGTAAAATGTGAGCTCACGTGGGATGATAATAGTGAGTTTTCGCCTTAACCCTGTGAAGTTCTTTTCAGAAAATTTAATTTTGATTGTTATCATGGTGCCAACTAAGAGAATAAGTGACAGCGGTACTAGTAAATCTATCAAGAAAAGGAAAGCGATCGAGTTGGATCAAAAAATTAAAATAATAAGGATGTATGAAAATGGCCAAACATTAACAAGTATTGTGAGGAATTCAGATTTGTCAGTGGCAACGGTGAACACGATAATAAAGGAGAAAAACAGAATATGAGAAGCGGTGAAGGGATCGGTACCAATGAAGTCAACTATAACAACCACAGCTACGATACACATCAGTTTTTACAGTACTAACGTGTTTTTTTCTTTCTTTTATGTTTTCTTTTCTTATGTGTCACTCTGGCTACTTTACTGCTGTTCCCAGATAAAGTTTTTAATTGAACTAATTAAAAATACAACTATTTTTCTTCATTCTTCTGGGGATATTATGTGGTTTTGGTAATTTTAGCATATCAGGGATATAGTAGCAATATTTTATTAGTCATTCTCGAGTTACATAATAAGTCCTGGAAAGTATCTCTTATGTATGTCGGGGACTTGCTGTATTTTTGGATTAACCGGGAAATCGATTATCCGGGAATTTTATTTTACCATCTACCCTGGAAAATCGAGAGTCTACTGTATAATCTGCCATCAAAGGCACAGCAACAAAAGTCTCACTGATGTTTTATAGTTATAATGTAAGTGAAGTTTATTATTTTATATTAAATTATTTGTTCTGTAACATAAAAGTTACATTTTTATTATGAAGGATTTTATTTTAATACCTTTATGTATTTTATTTTATTTCATTTTTTTTTTTGGTTATGCTTTTGTCAAGCAAAACATGTATGAGAAAAATGGAATCCTGACAAAAGCACACATGAAAATTCTGCACAGAAAAAAACTCCACTGTCATAAACGCTCACAAGAAAAATACCCACTCGGAAAATTGCTCACACGGATAAATTCTCACATTATTTTTAGTTTACAAAAAAACAAATTATTTCATATTTCAAAATGTTGAATTTATATATTTTATTTCTACTTCTATGCGATGTATTTTAATATAACTTTTGATTTTAATATAAAATAGAATATTTGGATGTAAATGTTAGTAAGGGAAATTACAGGAAAAAATGCTCTGGTTTTATTGCAACTAAAGCCTTTTATTTTATTTATAAAAATTATTTTTTCTCTGTCTTACAAAGTGAACAGTCAACACTCTTTGGTTTTTTTATTAACAAACAACTAATTCAAACATATTTCAGTGATTTATTTATTTGTCAAGGATTTGAATAGAATTTTCATTCTGAAGTATTTCAGTTTGTCTTCTACCTGCTCATATTGCTGCAAAAAGTGGCAACCAAGTGTAGTGCATCATATCTTCTCTTTTTTACCTCTAGACGGACCTGCCCATGCTAGCCAGTGTCAATCTGTGACAAGCCAGGTCTCTCTTCAGTCCATCAAACAAAAATCACATGCTGGGATGACTGCAGTGGAATAGGGAATTAAGTGCATTGTGAAATCCCTCACAGCAGTTTGTAGTTTTAGGCGACCGTTCAAGAGCTGCATCATGATGATTCCATATTCTTATTGGAAACTGGGGATCTCTAACCCAGTTTCCAATTCTTTTGTTAATTCATTGAGAGCTATTCATTGTTTTGAGCTACAGTTTTGTTTTCACTGAAAATGGGTGGCTAATTTTGTACACTCTAACTGGCTAAATAGCTTTTCGTGTTCAGATGTTGAAATATTGATAAAAGAGTGTCTTTAATTTTTTTTTTTGTTTTATATCCTCTTTTCATTGCTGATATATTATCTGCTCTCGCTGACAATTGCGTATTACTGATTCGTTTTAATGTAAATTAATTTACCAGTAAACATATTTTAAATATATTCCATCTTTTCGTTTTCGCAGAAAAAATAAATTATACAAATTTTGGACAAAATTGAAATAATGTAATACAGCGGAGCAAGATTCTGCTGTATAGTTGCCTACTAAATTTGGTGAATGATTAGTACACAGTATATAAAATGCTGTGGGGCTGTGCTGCCTTATTCTAGCTTGTAAACCTGAATATTTCCCAGCTATATTAGAAGCATTATCATAACTTTGCCCTCTGCATTTTTCAGTATCTATGGATAACTCAGATAACATGTCAAAATGATTTTTTCAAGATATTCTGTGGGAAGAAAACCTAAGAATCTCTCTTTAATTTTACCATCTTTTGAAGCATATCTGATTTTGAAGCACTAACTGATCGATGTGACTTATGTTGGGCATAACTTCGATAATCACTGAAAAGTGATTATCGAAGCTATGCCTATGTAGCTTGTTTTACTTCAGATATTAAAGTTTCTTCTGTCTTATTTGCCATTAAATTTATAAAGTCACCACAGGTTTTGCGTGAAAGGAAATTTGTTTTACCAGGTCTGCAATTTGCAGACATTTCTATATGATTTTTTAAAAATATGTCAAATTGACTAAGATGATCCAAACAACTTAAATTTCCTTTACGTTTGGAATATATATTGTCATTGCTACCTCTAAATGCTTCACCAAGGTTAATAATTGAATTGTAGCAATACTTTTCAAAACATCATGCTAATAATTTTCTTGGCACTGTTTTATTAACTCCATATCAATACGTTCTATTCTTTGACACTCATGTTCAGTCAAAGCAATTTGCCAATGAAACAATACATGGACTTACTTGTGAGGTTTCTTTTTGTTCATTGTTGTTTTCAGATCCAGAGGATAGTAAAAAAAAAAATTGATGGCATTTCTTTCGGGTATTTGTTGTTGTTCATTTCACTTCTTTCATTTTGCTGCTCCTGATTCGAATCTTCTTTTCATATTGGGTGGTCAAGGGGGAATGAATTAACATTAAAATAAAGGAGTTATTTTTTTTTTCATTATATTTTTATAACAGGTGTATTATAAAGACATTAAAAAATGGCATACCATTTTTTGGAAAGTCTGATTTGATTTTTTGTGGTGCAAAAACCTTTTTTGGAAAGTAAGTTATAATTAATTAATATTACATCTAGCAGCATATTCAATACAGTTAATTTAAAAGCTGGTAAAGGAACAATTTTAATGAAAGGAAATTGCTTTTTTCAACATTAATATATCATTGTTTTAATTACTGCTTCATTTAATTCATTGTTTGACAATTTTAGATTTTTAATTCAAAAAAAGATTATAGTAAAATAGCTTAAGAGCAATTAAAATGATAATGATATTGATTCAATATAAAAAATTGACACTTGAATCAACTCATATTTTAGAAACCAAATCATCCTAGAAACCAAAAGGCTTTCAATAAAGGAAATGTACACAACATTCACAATAAATAATGAAACATTACATAGATATGATATTTAAATTTGCTGTTACAACAGAATCAAAATTTATTAAACTACAACATTATTTTCAAAGATATAGATATGTGCCTATATTTAATTCAATGTGTGCACTCCTACATATCACACTTTAACTTTGCACATCAACAATTAAACTAAATGTTACAGTTTTTGGGTCTCCGCTTATACAGATTCTCAAATCCATGGGTGGTTCAATTAAAATAGCTTCTGTACAACAAATAAATTTCCACATAATGAAAGGCTTTTGAGAGACTTGTAATTTGTTCGCACCTCTGGCCTTTAGCAAATAGAGCTGCTGCAGTAGAAAGCATGAATTAAGAGCTAAAGAGATTAACATTCCACAATTTAGTGGTGTCTGTAACACATTTACAACCGCCTCTCCCACATACTATTACTGTCGGCGCCTCCGTAGCCAGGTGGGAAGGAGCAGCGATGCGTAGCACACGCTTCTTGATTAGACCAGGGTTCGAGCCTATCACCACCAAATACGGAGGATGCGGAAAGGTCAAGGGAATGACCACCACATATTCCTGGAGCAATATGGCCTTAGTTGCTAATGCTCCTAAAAACCAAATAGCAAACAAACAACAACCCACATACTGTACGGAGCACTGGTCAACTGCTTCCTTGTATCCATAGCCAGTGGAAAAGATTAAAGCATATTCCTGACGCAGACAATATGCTGTAGTCAACCTGTTTTTTTATGTAAGTACCCTATTAGAGAATTAGGAGAGAGTGATTTTCCTTTATCCTGGAAATTCATCTGTTGTTTCACAGAAATGAGTCATCCACACTTTCAGTAAATTTCACCTGTCTGTTTACATGGTAGGTACAAGTGGGCCCTAGTTTGGATCAGCATGTTAAAAAAAAAAAAAAACGCTTCAAAAAATTGAGATTACATAGGCTCCCCTCTAAGGTGAGGCTCAAGGCTAGCATCTCATGTCTGTTCATAAGTATGACTCTGCAACATTTAAAGGCGTCCCAAATCTCTGGGGAATGTGACATATCTGAGGGAACAGTTATAACCATCCTCCATGAATATTTGGGGATGACTAGGTCAGTGCAAGGTGGGTCCCCAAGATTTCTGATCTCTGTGCAGAAGCAATTCAGAGTACAGTACTGTGAGGAGAATTTAAAGCTTTATGGAAGAGATCCTGAAACTTTCATTTCCAGAATTGTTATGGGTGATGAAACATGGGTTCATCATGGGATTCTGAGACCAAGCAAGATTCAATGCAATGGAAGCACAAGGGTTCTCCCCACACCCAAAAAATTTTGGGTGGGGGAGAACCTTCAGCCAGCAAGCTTATGGGGTGCATACGACTTCCTAGTGACTGTGCTTGTGTTCCAAGTAGTTAATGTACAAAATTTCCTCAGAATCCTAACTTAAGGGATGTCATAAAGGAAAAACACCTTGGAAAACTTTCCAGAGGTGTGCTGCTGCTTTGAGAGGCTGTGACTTTACAGAACTTACTCATCCACTTTACAGTCTGGATCTGACCCCCAATAACAATTTCATGTTTCGACGCCTCAAGAAAACGTACGTAGATGTTGCTTTGCTGATGATTATAAACTAAAGTCTGCTGTTTATGCATTCTTTGATGAGCAGGACAAAGAATTTTATTTGTCTGGCATTTCCTCATTGCCAGACAAATAAAATTCTTTAAAAATAAAAATAGATTTTTGCCTCTATCTCATTTTCTTCACAGGTAGGTAGATAATTTACTGAATGCTCCTTGTAAGTGCAAGTTAGATATTTCACAAATTTCAGTAAAACTTGTGGAGAATATATAGGTCATGGAGTTTTATATTGGTTTTCTCCTCATTAGATCTATAATACCTCCCTACCCCCACTTTTTGTTTTCCCAGTGCACATGCCACACCAAATTGAATCAACATTGCACTGGCCATCCATGGCCAGTGCAAAAACTGGATGTACTACCTTATGTTTTATTTTCTTCTAAGAACTTGTCCATTCTTTCTGTACACATTGTACTCCCCATATTCAACTGAATCTCTTATATCTTGAGTGACACCATGTCTCTGATATCCCCAGAATGCCTGAATTTGATGATTTCATCAGAACTTCCAATTCATCACATTTATTTACTATGCAGATCACATGTATTTGCTTGTTCTACAATGACCCCCCCCCCACGACCAGAGTCTCAAAATCCCCAACACATTGCTTTCCAGAAGCCTGGATAAGTTCTTGCATTGCTTCAGTAGTGCAAGGATCATTTTTGCCTCTGCCTGTAGCTATCGTTAGTCTGTGTATCCCACCCCCCACAGCTAGCAGTTTTTTGACCTGCCTAATATCAGAATATTCTTGCACCTTTTCTATTTAAGTGTATCCATTTATGTAAAAACACTTTCCTGTTAACAAGCACAGACCATGCTGAGAAAAATTCTACCCCACAAGCTTTGTACAGTCTCTCCAGGGCTGAACCAATTGACAAGGCTTTCTCATCTTACAGTCCCTCTTATGTCTTGGCAGGATTACAGACACTTTCAATTTCAATCCCAACTTGTAACTTTTTCTTTGTACTTGTTAATTAAATCCTCAGATTTCCTACTCTTAATATCATTAATACTAAATATGTGCAATGATATTACTTTTTTCGCCCTTAAAAGATGATAGTTGTTCTACAATATCATCTAATTTAACCCCCTGGCAAACGTATGCTTGTTTCTTTTCTGCTTATATTTTTGGCACAACATATTTCCCACTTCCCTTACAGTCGCATCACCAACTAGAACTACTTCCTGTGGGACCAAGGTTCTTTGCTACAGAGGATGTCTTTATGTTGTATGATGCTGGAGAATGGGCTCAAGCATTTGGGTGGGTGGTTGAGTGCTTCATAGTCCCTCTTTTTTAATCTTTCAAGGGCACTGACCCTATTCTTTGGGCCCTCATAATCTCATCAGAAAACAGTTTGCATTTAACTTTCTCATGTTCCTTGTAATGAATATGGCTGTACCATGTTCTGCTAGAGGTAGTTTCACAAAAAGAACACAAGTAATGCACATACCATAATTCTGATTCGTAGTAAAGCTGCTTTCAGAAGCTCTTCCCGAATTGATAATAAATATATAAGAGCAGCAAAGAAAAGTAGCAGGAATGCTATTTTGCTTTGTTGCTCTTACATATTTATTATCAATTCATTATCAAAATAGGATGACAGTATAGAAAAGGACCTCATTTGTAAATATATCACTGGGTATACCAAGGGATGAAACTTTGAACACATTGTGCAAATGGTATACAAATTTTTTCTGTGGCTAAGAAGAATAATTTTTTGTTTTTGGTCAGAGTGTGATTGATTTTTGGAACAAACCTCCAGACTGAAGTTTGTTCCAACAATCAGCAAACAATCATTGTACAGGTGACTAGTTTGAATAAATTTAAGGTAGAATTAGACAAAATATTAGAGGGGATAAAAAAATGAGGTTGGGTAGAGATTTTTAATTTTTATTTTATTTTTTTTTTGCATGATGATATATAAGCTTGTCTTCTTGCATCACTTGTTACTACTAATAACAACACATCTCATTATATGATTATAATAATGATATAACATACCTCCTGTGGACATTCAAAAAACAGGACAAACAGGACATTGGCTTTATCCATCATCTGCTTGTTCCATCCATCCAAGTTATTCTTATTGCGAGGAAATCCATCAACGAGGAAGTTTCTACTGCTGCTTTTCTGCATGGCCTAGGAAAATAACAAATGTCCTGATAAATCAATGAACTTAAGAATGGAGTAGGGGAGAAGCCCGGCTTAAAATCAGAAGCAGCTTCTGTTATTCAAGAACTGGATTATTTTCATTCAAAATCACATGCAATGTTGGCATGCTATTTCAATGCAGCGAGTGGCATTAGTTTTGACAAGTGTACGTTTAACAAAATTCTGGTTTCTGTATTCTTCCAATCCCCCCACTTCATCTGAAATCATATTTCCTGTGGCTGATAAAAAGAAGTATCACTGAAATAGTTAATTCAAAACAACAAAGGAGATAACAGCAAAAATGACATCTGACGTAATTAGCCAAAGTATCCTATAGGGTTGTTCTTGGAATATGTTTTACTGGCACAAGGGCTGTTATGGCCAAATTTGTGTGTGTCACCTCGTTTGTGGAGAGTATTTTGTCACAGACAGGAAAAATAAAATTAACGAAATTAAGGCATTCAAAAATGAAAAAGTAAATTAGTCCTTTTCAATTAAGCAAAGATTTCAGCCAGATATGCATAAAATTTCCAACAATGTAATTTAATTCTAGAGGTTCATCTACTCTTAGGCATATTTGAAAACATGCATACCCAGCAGACCAATAGGAAAGAGTTAAGAAAAAGATGTTACAGAATGTAGGGATAAATGATTTACAGAGTGAAAGGGAAATGTTGCCTTTAAGTAAACATAAATGTGTTAAGTTGGTATAGCCAATTCATGCTTTGGTGAGAATAACCTCTTCGTGTTAACCATGCAGTGTCTGGTGTGTAGTTATGATTGCAGAGTAGTGTGGAAGTAAATGAACAAGTTGCGGGAAACCATTAGTAATAGCAAATCCTCCATAACCCCAGGGGCTCACATCTGGTGTACCATTGACAGATGAGGCTTGGCACACCCAGGGTCCTGAGCTGGCTGGATATCATCATTCTCTCTCTCTCTCTCTCTCAAGGTACTCAAATTTTTTTTAGCTGGTGCAGCATAAGGCTCAGACTTCCTTGTACCATATGGCTGATGCCAATGATAATAATAATACTTCTAAGATCTAGGTGTGCTTTATCTTGGGCAACAACACAAAAACTGAAGTTATGAATATCAAAAATCTCCAAGCAAAATTACTTCAATGTTAGGAACATTAGAATGGAAAAAGCAGTTTCAAAGAAAAAAAGTTAAATTCTGAGTGATTTGTTCAGTTGCAAAAGTGACAGAGACAACAAATGAATTTGAGAGAATTAGGTAAAGAAATTTTTAAGCCAGAAGAGATCAATAAGAGATTTCAGATCAGAAATTTAATGAATATATCAGAACAGATACATGCAGAGGTTCCACCCTTTACAGCAGAAGGAATCATGTAATGAATAATTAGGACAAATGAATGGTGGTTGAGGAACCCAATAACTGGGATTGTCAAAGAGGAGAAAGGGGAGCTTCGCAAATTTTCTGATGGAAATCGACACTAATGAAGGAAAGAGGAAAAAAAAAAAAAAACCCCTCTTTTATTAGTGTTAAGTTGTGTATGTTATTTATTGAAATGTTATGTTTTGGGATTCTACAGAAACCCCAACTAGGGTCAGGTACAGATAACTTTAGTTAAGTTTCAACTTATGTATCGTCCCACCCATCCCCAATCAAGAATATTTCTGCTATGTGGCATCACTAACATGTTGAAATAGGAGTCACCTACTCAATCAAAAAATATACTTCAGCTGCTCTCTGCACTTGTTTCTTTTCTTTCAGATATATCCTACAGCGCTGTGTTGCCCCATGTCAGAGGCCCCCCTCCTCCTCCCCACCAGTTCACATCAATCTGCCTAAAGCAACCATGTGCACCATGTTATATCAGAATGCATATACTCTAAGGAACAAGCTTGACACCTTGTAGCAGACTTTGCTGCTGGGGCATAATGATCTGTTTGGCATCACTGAAACCTGGATTGATGATGATCACGACTTCCTAGCTGTGTCTGCTCCAGCCAGTTTTGGACTATTATTATTCACATCCTGTACTGGACATAGAGGTGGAGGTGGCATTGCAATATTTTAGTGGCCAGCATTCAAGCTATTGCATACTAAATCTATCAACTATTGTATACTATCAGCTATTGCATACTAAATCCAACAACTCACCCAGTTACAAAGCAATCTTCATCACACTGCAACCTCTCTCAACAACTCATCCTCAAAGGTTCCTACTGGATAATTAATCAGTTGTATCCCACCTGATCTGCATTAGGTCCACAGCTGCCTTACTTGAAAAAAGAATTTTCTTGTGCACTTTAGCTGTTAACCCAAATTAATTAATGAGGCACCAACAAGTGGGCATAACCACTTAGACCTTATCCCTGTTTCAATCCCATGCACCCTGGACTACATCATAGAAACATTGACTCAAATCACATACATGCCAATATAAGTGCTTGTATACTTACCAACTGCCAAGTCAGAAACCAAAAAGGCTAAAAAAAAAAAAAAAAAAATAAAAAAAAAAAGGTTGACATCATTGGAACCTACTTGCCTGATGTGGATAAATGCATTATAGTCGCATTTGTCCCTAAGAGGTGTTAGAGACATTTGACTAGAGACATTTTAAATATTTTCACAAACTGGATCAACATGGCTGCATTAGTTTCCAGCTGAAACACCAACTCCACTGAACGTGGAAGCAAACATTAAATGTTAAGTGATTGTGTCTATTCAAGAGCATGGGATCGATTCAACTGCCTGAAATTTCAGGCAATCAAAATATATGTTAATAGAAATCTGGTTAAAGTCAAAATCCCATATAAACAACGGAGTCTGGTCTTTCCTCAGCAACTTGACCCACAATTTTGGCCCAATTCATCACCAGGTTTCATGTAACCCCACTCCAAACACTAAAGCCTACCCAGCATGAAGTGTTAAATGCCATAATTATCCATAATTATGAAACATCAGGTGATGACTCCATTATCACCATTGACTGATGATGATGATAGTAATGGGGTTCCTCAATTCATGCATAAATGCCTCAGTATACATTATACCGCCACTTTCAATAATTTTTAATCAATTTCTCTCACATCAGATTTTTCCACAGCAGTGGAACAACTACCTTATCAGATCTATAGCCAAAGTGCAATTGCCATCATAAGTTAAGCATTACAGGCACATCTCCAACTCTTCTAGCCTGCCGAAGCTTCTGGAGAAAGCTCTATTCCATGTCCTCACTAAGCAGATACTGCCCAGTAACTATCACTTACTTGAACACAAGGCTGCCTTAGATGCTGTTCAACTAAACCAACTTCTCACACTACTAGAATGCCACTGTCTTCTCTTCTGTGAGACAGAGTAGTAAAGCTTCAAACAGGGCATTGCACCCTTGCAAGGTCTATCACTGCTAGAATTCCACAAGGAGGGATCCTCTCTGGCCTTCTGTTTCAGCTTATGTCCCCTGGTTCCAGCTGGTTGCACATAATCAATATTGCTAAGCTATGCTAATGATATAAAAATTCTTACTCCCATTAATCTATGTCAAGACCTATGACCTGACAAAAACTAACACTCAAACAATACACTCTCCACAGTTGCATCTTATTTCTATCAGTTTGAGCTAAAAATCAATCCTGACAAATATGAATTCATGATACGGTCACTGAAGCAAAAGCCATCATCACTCCAGCCATTTGTCAGAAGTACCCTCATTCCTACTGTATCCAGTCATAGAGACTAAGGTTGAGTTTGATTCCAAACTCCAATTCAATGCCCACTTAAGAGATGCTACTCACATGTGCTTTAAGACTCCAATGGATAGTTAAGCAACATCTACATATAACTGACGAAACAACAACTGTCAGGTACATCAGAACAGTTGTCTTTCCACCTTTATACAGCTGAAATTTAGGCTTCAGTAACACCAACAACAATTAAACTCTTTGCTGCAGAATTCTGGCTCCTGAAGGTTGTTCCAACAAGAAACACAACTGAGTTTGTTGTTTGTTTGTTATTTGGTTTTTAGGAGCATTAGCAACTAAGGCCATATTGTTCCAGGGATATGCGGTGGTCACTGGCTCGAACCCCGGTCTAATCAAGAAGCAGGAGAGTGCTCCTGCCCACCTGGCTACGGAGGAGCCATTCCAACTGAGAATCACACTAGAGCTAGCTAACAGTTGGGGATTCCATGTCCCCCCCACCTTAATTAACACCCAATGCCTCCTAGCAATAATCAAAGTGATAACAGGTATAATCTCAACACCTTTGTTCCAGGTGGCTGGAGGATCCCTTCTGCTGCCCTAGGGGTTCTAGAGCTCTGTCCATGTTCAATAAGACTCCATCTTTTAGACAGGTTTCTACCATATCAGATGCTCAAACAGACACTTCAGAATCTTGATACTGACCTGAACAAATCTGCTGCTCAGAGGTGCAGAAATGAAATTCTCAATAACACATCTCACCTCCGATAATTCAACTTCCTTCAAGTGTTTCTTCTGTCTGATTGGGAATGACCTCTTTATCTTAATGAGAAGCCAGCTCAATCAAAAAACCCATTTATGAGGGGTTTTCTCATTTGTTGTTAATTTTTTGTTCATGATTTTTATTTGTAAATACATAAAGCAGTACGCTACTTTTATTTGCTTTATTATGAAACCACTGGTGTCATAGGTTATGAACCATTGAATTTGTAACCATAAAGGGAAACATTGCAAAGTTAGACGTGGAAATTTGCATTTAGGCAGAAGTTGGCTGATTGTTGGAACAAACTCCCATCTGATGTTATAGAAGTGGAAATTTTAATAAATTCAGGGAAGAACTAGATAAACTGTTAGAGGGGATGAACAGCTTAAATGGGAAATGTTGGTTTCCCCCCCCCCCCCCCCATTTTCACTCCATGGCTGAGTTAGTCAGTCTCAGGCACAGATAGCAAGGTTTTTTTAATCCAGCAAAACAGGCAAATCGACCAGAGAACACAGGCAATTTACAGACACAAATACTGGTTTATGTATTAAATTACAGGTAACCCTACTATAATAAGTTGATAATTTGCTTTGCAAGGTTTGCCGAAATTCTCTAACCGTGTTATATAAGTACCATGTTGTGCGAGGATTTCCACAATTTATCAATTGTGTTAGAGCGAAACCGTGTTGTACAGGGGCTGCCTGTACTGATATTACAATGAAGATTCTCTCTTTCATTTATGTGGACATAAAATCTGTAAAATATTCACCCATTTCTTAGGAGTGCACATTCATCAAACTAAGTTGCCTTTTCTTTTCTTTTGTGTGTGTGTGTGTGTTGTTGTTGCTGCTGCTCCAAGGCTTATCATAGCATTTGTAATAATTGGTTTGATTATTGCTTTGGTTCACTGAAGGTGCATGAACCTTTTTACAACTAACTTTAGTTAAGTGTGAATCCACATGGGTAGCATCACTAGCATGCTGAAATAAAAAGCACTCTTCTATTCAATCAAGAAATCCTTCAATAAAGATTTCACAAGTGTGACTTACAACGTCCTTATTTATTACTTAAAAATAGATTTCTAAAAAATTCTTTTAAAAATATTGTCTTGACAACAAAGAATTTAAATTACAATTTCTAGCAGACTGCATGTAATCTCAACAGGTACAATGGTCCCATTCTTAATGTGGTTTTCAATCAATTCTCCATATTGAGATCCTGATGTATTTCTCTCTTCACGTAAGAGGTCCCCAGCTGACAAGTGAATGTAGCCAAATTCCTACAGAAAATGAAAGGAATAAAAATTAAAATAATTAACAATACTAACATAAGTAAAGCAGCTTAATAAACAACATAATTTATGAAGTGTGTGTGCATGCACACACACTTCATAAATTCCAGTTTTTAGAAAGAATATACAGGTATAGTAACCTGTATTTTAACAGGTACTCATACTAGCTTCTTCTATGAACCCCTTATTTCATGTTATAATTAGCCACTTGAAAGCTGTAACTGCAACAAATCAGAAGACATTAAAAGAAACTGCATGAAATTATTCAAATGTGAAACACAATTTAATAAATTTAAGCAGATAAATGAAATGCAACCTCCACTGATTTGCATTGCATGTGGATATAAATTTTATCATTCTGACAAGTTTTTAATGAAGATTTTCTTGTTCTATAAAATTATAGAACAAGAAAATGGTTACCACCCCACTTTCTTTCAATTACAACCACCTGAATTCCTAAAGAGTAGGGGTTTGCAAAATTTTGTGTACCTATGGAAAGCATATATGGTTCTGCATAATTTTCCATTTTCTGGGACATCACCTCATTTGTGTAAAGGATTTTGCCAAATTAAGTTGCCTTGATCACCTATACACTTCTGGCTAGATTTGGAGAATGAGATGAGAGTTGTCATCTATTCTGAGTTTTTCAATAATATCTTTAAATAGTGAAAAACTCAGAGTAGATGACAACTGTCATCTCATTCTCAAAATCCAGCCAGAACTCTGTAAGTGATCAAAGCAATTGGCAACTTAATTTGGCAAAATCCTTTACACAAACAAGTTGATGTCCCAGGAAATGGGAAAATTTGAAAACATTGGATGTAGACTGCCCTGCATTGTGCTATGCTCTATTTTATTTGTCACTTTACTCCATGTTAACTTGTATAATGAGGTCAGCATGATTAATACTAATTATTTTGGTATGCATCTCACAAAGAATATGCTGCAATCTGAGATACAATATTGGTATTAGTAGTGGAAAATGATGCAAGTAAAGTAAACTTATATAGCAGTAAAAAAAAAAAAAAAAGTACCTAACCCATCTAATTCTCCTTCAAATTTATTCTAACTGCAGACTTCCACAATGACAGATGGCAATTTGTTCCAACAATCAATTACTTTCAGGCTGAAAGCAAACATTTACAAATCTGTCCTGCACACATCCTTTTTCAATTTAGTTTACCCGATCCATTTAAAGCCTGAACACTTCAATCAGGTCATCCCCCTTACAAGCTTCTATTAGAATAAGCAGCGGCATGTAAAGCAAGGCAATGGAGATTTCCAGGACTATTGGGAGTCATAGTGGAACAAATAAATACATGGGCTGTGTTAGGGTAACTAAGAGTAGAAACAGGTGCATGTATACTTGCATGTACACCAATGCTAGGAGTACAGTTAATAAATTTGATGAGCTTGAAATGCTACTCAAGACATCAAAGGCAGATATTGTTGGGATATCAGAGATGTGGTGTCACACAGATATAAGCAGTGAAGAATTGAAATTTGGGGAGTACAATGTGTACAGAAAGGGAGGAGGGGTAATGCTGTTAGTTAAGAAACACAAAATCTAAGGAAGTGCATCCAATTGATGTTCGTGAATAATGCAATGTTGAGTCTGTTTGGTGTGATATAAGCACTGGGAAAGGAAAAATGAGAGTAGGTGTGTGTTATAGGCCTAATGAATCTGATGACTATAATGAGCAATTGTGTAGAGAAATAGGAGTGGGCCAGTAAATCAGGATGTCTTATATAATGGGGGATTTTAACTTTCTGATATTGACTGGAACTTGTGAGTTGGTTACTCGCACACTAGCAAGACTTTTTGGATTTATTGGATGACTGTTTACTACAGCAGCATGTTCGAGAAGCAACCAGAGGGAGTAATACGCTTGATCTGATTATCAGCAGTGATTATTCATGCATTAAGAATTAGCAGATAAAGTAACCACTGGGTGACAGTAATCACAATGTACTGATGTGTGAATTACTTAAAGATGTAACTACCATCAGGGCTAAAGAGAAGGGCTTTTGCTTTCGTAAAGGTGACTACAGGGGTCTCAGGCAGTTTTTAAATTCTGTACAGTGGGAGCCAATTGATGATGTTACCAATGTTGAATTCTAAATGGGAAGCCTTCAGGGACTTAATCTTGCTACTACGCTTTTCATTCCAACTAAGAAATATTGTTCAAGGTTCAGGCAGGCGCCTCCATAGCCAGGTGGGAACGAGCAGCAGTGCGTAGCACATGCTTCTTGATTTGACCGGGGTTCGAGCCATTCACCACCAAATACGGAGGATGAGGAAAGGTCAGTGAATGACCAC
Organism: Mastigoproctus giganteus; assembly: GCF_048544385.1. Taxonomy (NCBI): domain Eukaryota; kingdom Metazoa; phylum Arthropoda; class Arachnida; order Uropygi; family Thelyphonidae; genus Mastigoproctus; species Mastigoproctus giganteus. The sequence continues at coordinate 239,475,952 of NC_143579.1, read as the reverse complement.
CGCATTTTCCGGAGCAATATGGCCTTAGTTGCTAATGCTCCTAAAAACCAAATAACAAACAAACAATCAAGGTTCAGGCCAAAATGGATGTCAGATGAATTAATGAGGCTTGTGACAGAGAAGAAAAATCTATGGGATGCATATAAATGATCAGGTGACACAGAAGCCTATGGCAGATATAAACTTGTCTGTAATCAAGTCACAAAGGAGGTTAGGCGAAAGCAGGAGAGAAATCTTTGGCAAAGGACACAAAGAAAAACAGCAAAGAGTTCTTTATTTATGTAAACTCTAGAAGGAAAGTGATTAATCAGATTGGACTGCTTAACATAGATGGGTTGACTAGATGATCATGCTCAGGTAGCTGATAAATTGAATCTATATTTACACATGAGGAGTTATTCAATGAGGGGAATGCCAGAAGTTTATCAAACAATAACAGGGAGCTAAGTGATTTTGTAATAACTGAGAACAAAGTGGAGGAGAAATTGTTGAAGTTTAAGTGGACGGGATCTATTCAGTTATATTAAAGGAGGCAGCAAAGGAAGTAACCAAACCCTTAGCCATAATTATAAGAGCTTTCTTGGACTCAGGGAAGGTTCCCATAGAGGAATGGAGATGTACAAATGTATCACCAATTCACAAAGGGTGGTTCAAAAGGTGACATAAGTAACTATAGACCTGTTAGTTTAACTTGTGTTCAGGGGAAAATAATGGAGTCACTGGTTAAAGAAGCATTGCAGGATCATCTAGACAAGACTGCAGTAATAGTTAAGATACTGCATGGGTTTGTTAAAGGGAGGTCTTGTCAGACCAATTTGATTGGATACTATGATGTGGTCACAAAGGAACTGAATGTCAAAAATTTTTGATATCATATACTTGGATTTCAGGAAAGCTTTTGATACTGTTGCACATGGAAAACTGATGTACAAATTGGAGAGGTATAGCATTAAGGGTAAGTTGCTACAATGGATAAAGGGATGGTTGAATGGGAAACAACAGAGTGGTAATCAATGGACACTGCTCGTCGTGGACAAATGTTATTAGTGGAGTTCCGCAGGGTTTGGTGCTGGGCCCATTGCTGTTTTGTGTATTCATCAATGATATTGATGAAGGTATATCAGGATTAATGTCCAAGTTTGCAGATGATACAAAGGTTGGCAGGGTTGTTAACAACAGTATGCTACTCCAAATGAATCTAGATAAGTTGGGCAAATGGGCTGAGAAGTGGCAACTGAAGTTTAACATTGACAAATGCAAAGTACTGCATATGGTAGCAATAACCGAAGAGAAACGTAACAACAGTGTGGTACTACACTCAGGGAAGTGGAAATTGAAAAAAACCTGGGGGTAATTGTGCAGTCAAATATGAAGTTTCCAAATGCCTGTCAAGACTCATGACCTGCCAGGGCAGGTCATGAGTCTTGTCAATGATATATAGGAATTTTGCTAGTAGGGACAGGGAGGTGATTATCCCATTGTACAAGGTAATGGTCAGGCCACACCTAGAGCATTGTATACAGGTTTGGAGGCCTCATTTTAGGAAGAATGTACAATTGCTAGAACGAGTACAAAGAAGGGCAACAAGATTGGTGAGGGGGAACAAAGGGGTGCTCTTACCAAGAAAAGCTTAAGTTTTGCAAATTGCAGTGCCTGGAGAGTAGGCACCATCAAGGTGAGCTGATTGAGGTGTGTAAGGCCTTGAATGGGTTGAGCAAGCCAAATGCTTGTGGGATTCTTCCTCTTGTTCAGATCAAGAACCTGAGGGGGCATAGATTCAAATTGAGGAAAGACAGTTGTAGAATGGATGTGCAGAAGTTTGCCTTTAGCCAGCGGGTGGTTGATTTGTGGAACACTTCCATCTTTTGTTGTGGAAGTTGATAGCCTAATAAATTTAAGACTGAGCTTGACAGGCATTTGGAATGAATGGAGGGGTGAAATGGGAGGGCTTTTTTTTTTATCTTTTGATGATGCTGCATTAGCTTGCTTCTTGCATCGTATTCCTCTACTAATGCTAAGTTTCCAAGAACTGCAACTTGCAGAACTGAAGTTTCATTGTAAGAGTACCCTTTTATGTCCTTGACCAACCCTGTTGCTCTTCTCTGCACCTGCTACAACAGATCTATATCTTTAAAATGAAGTGACCAGACTTACAAGGCTCGACAAAATTAACAGAACAAAATGTTTTGCACAAATATTTTATTTTATTGTGAACGGTGTCACTGAAAGGTGAATATTTGATATAATAGGCATCCAGAATGCAAATTCCAAGTGTCCAATAGAAATAGATCTACCACCTTACAGAGCTACACATTATGGGAATTATCATCATCATCATCAGCCATTTTCAATCCACTGCAGGATGAAGGCCTCTCCAGCAACTTTCCAGTTCCTTCTGTTTTGAGCACTGGCCATCCATTTACTACCCAAAAACTCATGAATTTCATCTATCCATCTCCGCCTTTGTCTTCCAGGTTTTCTTCTAGCTCCTCTTGGGTACCATTCTGTTATTTTCTTAGTCCATCTGTCATCAATGATCGCATCGTTTATTCTAGGGCACGGGCTCAATTTAATCGCATGAAATCTGAGGCAATCAAATTATACGTTAACCGAGATCTGGCTAAAGGAAAAATTCCATACAAGAAAGTGAACCATCATTTTCCTCTGCAACTTGATCCTGAATTGTGGCTCGATTTCGTCACAAGATTTAATCGTAATCCCATGCCAAACTCAGATCTGGCTCTACTAACAGAGCCCACCCAGCAAGAAGTGTTGAACACCATTCAGATCACAAAACAACAGCTGATCGTCGCCATCAATTCTCTACCTGCCTCGTCAACCACTGGTGATGATGGAGTTCCCCAATTCATGCTCAAATGCCTAAGTCCGTACATTATTCAGCCACTTTTAATTATCTTCAACCAGTTACTCTCGAACCAGATTTTCCCACAGCAATGGGAAAACTATCTTATCAAACCTTTAGCCAAAGTTCAGTCGCCATCGAAACCTAAACATTTTCGACCCATCTCCAACTCCTCCAGCCTGCTGAAGCTCCTGGAGAAGACCTTACTCCCGATCCTCACCAAGCAGATCATGCCCAGTAATCCAGCCCAAATTCACTATTCCCTTCCAAACAGATCAACGATCACAAATCTGCTAGCCACAACGAATACTATCTTGTCAGCATTCGAGAAAAGGCACGAACTAGCTGTTACTTACTTAGACATTGAGGCTGCATTTGATGCCGTCCAAGTAAACCAACTACTCACTCTCCTGGAATGCCACTTCCAGATCACAGGGAACATATTATGCTTTCTCTCCTCTCTTCTGAATAACAGAGTTATAAAGCTTCAGACAGGAGATCGCACCCTTACTAGATCCGTCACCGCAGGAGTCCCACAAGGAGGGGTCCTTTCCGGCCTTCTGTTCTCATCTATTATCTTCCCACTGGTTGCACATTCTCGATGTCTACTGAGCTATGCAGATGATATCAAGATACTTACTCCCATCATTCCTGGTCAAGACCTTGATCTGGTAAAAACGGAAATTAACAACACTCTCACTGCAGTCACATCTTACCTCTGCCAGTTCGGGCTCAAGATCAATCCTGCTAAGTCCGAATTCATGGTGTATTCATTGAAGCAACCTCCTTCTTCTCTCCAGCCTTCGGTCGGCAACACCCTCATCCCAATTGCATCCAGCCATCGTGATCTGGGCGTTGTATTCGACTCCAAACTTCGATTCAACGCACACATAGACATGCTCCTCACACGTGCTTCAAGACTCCGGTGGATAGCAAAACAGCATCTCCTTCATATCAGAGATAAAAAGACAACCGTGAGGTACATAAGAGCAATCATCTTTCCACCTTTACTCTATGCTGCTGAAATTTGGGCGTCAGCGGCACCATCAATAAAGAAACCACTCTTTGCCACAGAATTCTGGCTCCTAAAGTGGGCCAACAGGAAGCACAACCTTCCAGTTCTGATTCATACCACGCAGCTCGCCAACTCTCTCGGGATTCCACGGCTTCCCACCTTAGTCGAAGACCAACGCCTCCTAGCAACAGTCAAGATGATAACAGGCACAATCGCAACACCTTCATTCTGGGATACCTGTGGCTGGAGGATCCCCCCTGCTGCCCTTAGGGCCAATCCCGAGCTCTACTCGCATTCAGCGCGACTCCATCTCTCGGACAGGTTCCTCCCTCAGCAGATGTTCAAGCAAACCCAGGCACTTGACGCCGACCTGAACAAATTCGCTGTTGACCGGACTTACAGGAAAAAAATTATGTCTAGTAGGACTAATAAGCATTGACATGTGTACCTTACATCTGTTCCTGTCTGATTGAGCTGGTGCTCTTATCTCGATGTTAAGTCAGCTCAATCAGACCTAACTCTCGTAAGGAGTTCTCTCCTTTGTATAAAATATGTTTTCCTTTGTAAAATTACCTGTTTTTGTAAATTAATTGTTCTATTTTCCCAGAAGTTTCGGGAGGTTGTAAAAATGTAAACCCCTGGCTTTTTGGCCATGAAGGGCATTAAAGATTATCTCTCTCTCTCTCTATCATGTCTTCGAGCTATGTATCCTGCCCAAGACCATTTTAGTTCTTTAGTTTTGATAAGAATGTCCTTTACTTGAGTTTGTTGCCTAATCCATGTGTTTCTCTTCTTATCTAACAGTCTGATTCCCAATATGATTCGCTCCATTCTTCGCTGTGTAGTTCTCAGCTTCTCTTCCATTCTTTTGGTGAGTGCCCAAGTTTCACTTCCATAAGTCATGATGGGGAGTATACATTGGTCCATTATTTTACGTTTCAGACAAACTGGGATATTGCTCTTCAGTATGTGACTATATTTCCTGAATGCTATCCATCCAAAATTTATTCTTCTCTTGACTTCCAGCCATTTATCATTATTACAGCTAATAACTTGTCCCAGATAAGTATATGACTCCACCTTTTCAATTACTGCTCCTTCAATCATTATTTCCCTTTCCGTGGCATACTTGTTCATCATTACTTTTGTTTTAGCCATATTCATCTTTAGTCCAAATTCCTTACTAACTGTGCATAACTGATTAAGATTTTCCTCTAATTCTTTGGGATCGTGGCTTATAACCACAATGTCATCTGCAAATCGTAAATGGTTTAGGTACTCTCCGTTCACACTGACTCCTTTCTGCGACCAGTCTAATCTTCTGAAAGCTTCCTCAAGGGCAGCAGTAAACAGCTTCGGAGATATTGTGTCTCCTTGTCAAACTCCTTTCTCGATTTTAAATTTGCTACTGTCTTTGTCTAGTCTAATAAAGGAGGTAGCACTCTCATATATTTTCTTCAAAATCATAATATATGGGGTATCTATGCCTTGTCTTTCCAGTGCCCGAAACATTGCCTTATGCTGTATGGAGTCAAATGCCTTTTCATAATCCACAAATCCCAGGCATAATGGTGTTTTATATTCATTTGCTTTCTCCATTAGCTGTGATATTACGTGAAGGTGATCCATAGTTGAGAATCCTGTCCTAAAGCCAGCTTGCTCTTTCGGTTGATTTTCATCAAGTATTCTTTCTAATCTGTTAGTAATGACCCTTGTGACCAACTTATAGATGTGGGATAACAAGCTAATTGGTCTATAGTTTCCAATTTCTAATTTATCTCCTTTCTTATGCAGCAAAACTATGACTGCATTATTCCACTGCTTAGGCGTCCACCTTTTCTAATGCACTTTATGAAGAGCCTTGCCAGTTTTTGTGCTATGTCTCTTCCTCCCAATTTTAACAACTCTACAGTAACTTCATCTTCCCCCGGGGCTTTCCGATTCTTCATTTTCTTCAATGCATGTTCTACCTCATCAGGAAGAATATTGGGTATGTCGTATGTGTAGATACTTTGTAATCCATCCTCCCCACTGCTGGTATCATTCCCTCGCTCGTTGTATAATTCTCTATAGTAGTCTTCTGCTATTTGAATTATGCCTTCTCTGCTGTTTATAAGTACACCATCGCTATTCTTCAGTTTCAGTATCATTTGTCTTTCTATATTACTGCTCATGGCTGCTGATTTAAATCCTTTGTTTTCCCTTAATGCTTGTTCTACTTTTCTTGTGTTAAATCTTCTTATGTCCTCTCTGAGTCTCTTTCTAATGGCTTTGCATAACTCAGTATACTCAATTTTCTCCCTGTCAGTGTTTTTCTTGCTCTTCATTTGTTGTCTTCGGTTCATCATGACAAGTGTTTCTTGACTAATTTTTTCTTCTTTGGATTTCTGTTTCCCTATAGGTTTCTTGGGCTTTATCACTTTCAGAAAGTTGTAATATTCCTCGTCGATATCTTGGTCCTGAGCAGTCTGCAGAAGCTCAAACTTGTTCTTAAGTTCCAGTACATACTACTTTTTCTCCTCTGTTATCTCAAAGACCTTTGTATTATTTACTCGAGTCAGTTTTTTCCTTTCCTACATCTATATCAAGTGTACATCTTACCATTCTGTGTTCACTTCCAACATATACCTTATTCAGGACGGTAACATCATTCACAATATATCTTCTGTTAGTGAGGATGAAGTCGATTTCATTAGTTGTTAATCCATTTGGACTCTTCCATGTCCACTTTCTGTTCACCCTTTTCTTTAAAAAAAAGTGTTCATTACTGACAGTCCTTGAGATTCTGCAAATTCCACAAGTCTTTCACCTCTTTTATTTCTTTCACCAATTCCAAAATTTCCTATAGTTCCTCTTTCTGCGCTGTTTTGCCTTTTTCCAACCTTAGCATTGAAGTCCCCCATAATAATAGTGTAGTGGGTTTTCTGCTCATCTAGAAGACTCAATTTCGGTGTACATTTCTTCAACCTCTTCATCATCATGGCTCGATGTTGGTGCATAAATCATTATAATCTTTAGCTTCTACCTCTTAGAAATCTTGAGTATTAGTCTTGACACCCTTGGGGATGTACTTTTGAATTCCAAAATGTTGTTTTTAAAATCTTTATGGACCAGAAACCCAACTCCACCTTCACTCCTTTCACTGTTTCCATTTTATAAATTATAAAATTATAATTTATAAAATAATTGATTTATAATTTTTTGGTGTAGGCAGAAAATGAAGTTTGAGATTCGGAGCAAGTCCACTGCAAAATATGCTACTTTTTTAACATCCTCAGAATATTTATTGAAAAGTCAGGGTTTATATAATAAAGGGCAAGATTTTAGGATGAAATGTAGAATAAAGGATTTTATCCCTACAAGAACAATTTCACTAATGTGAGCTGAGCATTGGGATTGAAAAATTTAAAACAAACAAATTTTTAATGTAAATATGAGGTGCGGCTATTAAATAGCAAGACAGTTGCAATAAAATAAATTGTAACGAATATTTCATACCTTACAAGTTATTCCCTACAGAATAATTGCCTTGTGCTTGCATACTACTCCATATATTTCTTATAAGCACAGAAATGTTTCTGGAAGTCACTTCTGTTAAGTCTTTTTTAACACTTCAGTCATTTTTTTCTGAATGTCTTCAATGGACCCCCTTAGTACACTTTTCAGTTTAGGGAAGAGAAAAAGTCACAGGGGCTAGGTCAGTTGAGCAGGTTGCATGTTCACACACATGCAGGGATTTGTTTTTTGGCCAGAAACTGATGACCAGAGAGCCATTGCATTGTCTCAATGGAGCATCTAACCATCCTTTCACAATTCAGCAATTGTACTGTCAGACATGAAGTTCTCTAAGCAGTGCAGAGATTGGCTGCTAGGAGAGCTTTTTTGTCGATAATATACAGGAATTTTTCCAGGAGGGATAAAGAGATAATTATTCCACTGCATAAGGTAATGGTAAGACCACATCTTGAGTACTGTATACAGATCTGGAAGCCTCGTTTTAGAAAGGATAAGGTTCTGTCTGAAAAGGTGCAAGGAAAGCACTGAGATAAGACAAGGAGAACAAAAGGGTACTCTTACCAAAAAAGAATTCAGTTCTGCAAATTGCAATGTCTGGAAACTAGACATTCCAAAGGAGGTGTTTAAGGCTTTGAATGGATTAAACAAGCTAACTTTTCATGGCATCCTTACTCTTGCTTAGATAACACACAATGAGAGAAATTTAAACTGAGAAAGGATGATTGCTAGAGATAAATGTGAAAATTTGTTTGCAGTCAGAGGTTAGTTGATTTTCAAAACAAATTTCCATTTGGTGTTGTGAAAGTGGGTAGTTTGACTAAATTTAAGGAAGAATTAGAAATTATTAGAGGAGATGGAAAAGTGACATGGGAAGTTTTTTGTTTATTTTTATTTTATTATTTTTTGCTGATGCTGTATAAGCTTTCTTCATTGCATCATTTGCCAATACTAATATTAATGTTATAAAAACCACCTGCTTTTTCCAAAATATCTCCCTTTTTTATTCCAGCCAAAAAGTCTGTTGTTTTTTTCTCCTACTGCCAAATAATCAATATCCCGCTTTTTGAAAGTAAAAAGTTGGCAGCTATGTCCTTCAGAAAAGAGACCATTGCCAAGTTATGATCTAAGCTAACAAGATGATCACTAACGCTGACTGTGAACTTTGAAAGACTGTTGGTAAAGATAAGATAATGCTGAGTGTGTGTTTAAGTTTGTCCAGTGTTCTGGTAAGTGAATGCACATGTTGTGCTAAGTCATTAGTAATCACAAAATGCCTCATCATCTTGATCACCCAGGCCAAAGATGGGCAATGCACCTGAAGAAATTGGCAAAAAAAAAAAAAAAAACCACATCAGGAAAGACTTTGGATATGGATGGGGACTACAGAGCTCGATAACTAGGTATCTAAAAAGACCTAATTGAGGTATATAAATGAGGCTTATAGATTTGGTATAAGGCTCCTAGAGGGAAAAAGTAAAATGAATGAGGACAACATTCACTGTTATAAATGATTTCAGAACTAGAGGAAAAATAATAGGAAAAGAGCTTCCTCCACGAGTAGTTGAGGACAACAATTTGCGGAAATTCAAAGGTCAGCTGGATAGGTAACTATGTGGGGAGGGAGTAAAACAGATACATTATTTTAAACAGATACACCACATGGCTAATACTAATAATACTTAAAACTATTAAATGCTCTGTAAACATATTTCCTACATTAAAACAAAGGTGTGGTGTATATTCAGTACAGGGCAAAGTTGGAAAAAGGTTGAGTTAGGATTGAAGTGTCTGCAATTCTGCACAGACATGATAGAAGGTAGTACATGCTGAGAGCCTTGTCAATCAATTGGGCACTGGAGAGAATGTGCAAGGCTCATGGGGTAGAATTTTTTTCAGCGTGGTCTATGCTTGTTAATAGGAGAGACTTTTTTTACAGGGATGGAATACACTTAAATAAAATGGGTGCTATCAAGGCAATGATAGGTGGGTCAGAAAGCTGCTAGCTTGGGGGAATACACAGAATAATAGATTAACTAGAGCTACTGGCAGAGATTATTCTTGCATTGCATCAATTGGAAAATGCAGCAGCCTGGAAAGCAAGTTGTTGAGGATTTAAGGACTCGCTGTGGGTCATCATGGAACCAGCAAATACATGGGCTGTGTAAGGGTAACTAAGAGTAAGAATATGTTCATGTAAATTAGTTTGTTGTATTTGAAGTACTGATTAATCATCAAATGCAGATATTGCAGGGATGGCAGAGACATGGTGTCACTTAGACATAACTGAGGCTGAATTTCGGGAGTACAATGTATACAGGAAGAACAGACAGGGCAGAATGGGTGTGTGTGGGGGGGGGGTGATGCTTTAAGTTAAGAAGCATATTAAATCCAAGACAGTGTATACACCCAACATGGGTGACAAGTGCAATGCTAGTATGATATAGCACTGGAAAAACAAAATTAAGAGGAGGAGTGTGTTATAGGTCTAATAACTGTGATGATTATACCAAATAGCTATACAGAGAAATAGTGGGTCAGAAAATCAGAATGTCTTATAATGCGAAATTTGAACTTTCCAGATGCTGACTGGAATTAGTGGGTTGGCCATTCACACACTGACAAGACTTTTGCAGATTCCTTGGATGACTGTTTTCTTCAGCAGCACGTTAGACAGGCAACAAGAGGAAGCAATACTCTTGATCTGGCTATCAGCAGTAACTCTTCATGCATTAAGAATATGTAGGTAAAAGACCCACTAGGTGACAGCGATCAGTGTACTAATGTGGAATTTAATCAAAAGCATAACTACTGTCAAGGGTAAAGGCTTTTGCTTTCGTAAGAGTGACTACAGTTGTCTTACACAGTCTTTAAATTCTATGCAGTGAGACCAACTGATGATGTTACCAACTACAAATTCTAAATATGGGAAAGTAATCAAATAAGCTACTACGCTTTACACACCAATGAAGAAATACTGTCCAAGACCCAAATGGATGTCATAAGAAAATTCAGAGAAGAAAATTGTCTGGGATGCATATAAATTATCAGGCGACACACACAGAAACATATGGTATATATAAATCTGTAATCAAGTCACAAAGGAGGTTAGGCAAGCTAAGGCAGATGAGAAGTCTGGCAAAGAATGCCAAAAATGCAACAAAGACTTCTACTGTTAATACTTATATTAACAGTAGAAGGAAGTGGTTGAATCACATTGGCCACTTGATATCAATGGGCTAACTGCTGATGACCCTGTTCAGGTTGCTGACAAATTGAATAGATATTTTGCATCTACATTCACACATGAGGAATTCTTTAAGGGTGGGAATATCAGAAGTTTAACAAACTCCAAAAGGAAAACTGGAAGTGGAAGAGAAATTGTTGAAGCTGAACATAAGAGGCACCTGGGGTGGATGGAATCTATCCAATCATATTAAGAGAGGCAACAGGGAGATGAGCAAACCCTTTGCAATAATTATGAGAGCATCCTTGGATTCAGAGGAGGATCCCATGGTTTGGAGATGTGTGAAGGCATCCCCAATTCATAAATGGGATTACAAGGTGACATGAGTAATTACAGACCTGTCAGCTTAACACCTGTTTCAGGGAAAATAATGAAGTCATGGGTTAAAGAAGTAATGCAAGACTATTTGGACAGGAATGCAATTATATTGCATTCACAGCAAGGATTTGTTAAGGGGGTGGCCTGTCTAACCAATTTGATGGGTTGCTATGATACAGTGACCAAGGAACTGGATACAAAAAATAATTTTGTTATCATATACTGGATTTCAGGAAAGCTTTTGATACTTTTGCACATAAAAGACTGCTGTATAAACTGAAGCAAGGTGGCATTATGGGCAAGTTACTACTACGGATAAAGTTAGCATTAGTTCAGGCATATGATGCAAGAAAACAAGCTTATAGAGCACAAGCTTATAGAGCATCAGGGAGAAAATTGAGTATACTGAGTTATGCAAAGCCATTAGAAAGAGACTCAGAGAGGACATAAGAAGATTTAACACAAGAAAAGTAGAACAAGCATTAAGGGAAAACAAAGGATTTAAATCAGCAGCCATGAACAGTAATACAGAAAGACAAATAATACTGAAACTGAAGAATAGCGATGGTGTACTTATAAACAGCAGAGAAGGCATAATTCAAATAGCAGAAGACTACTATAGAGAATTATACAAGGAGCAGGGGAATGATGCCAGCAGTGGGGAAGATGGATTGCAAAGTAGCAACACATACGACATACCCAATATTCTTCCTGATGAGGTAGAGCATGCATTGAAGAAAATGAAGAATCAGAAAGCCCCGGGGGAAGATGAAGTTACTGTAGAGTTGTTAAAATTGGGAGGAAGAGACATAACACAAAAACTGGCAAGGCTCTTCACAAAGTGCATTAGAAAAGGTGTGACGCCTAAGCAGTGGAATAATGCAATCATAGTTTTGCTGCATAAGAAAGGAGATAAATCAGAAATTGGAAATTATAGACCAATTAGCTTGTTATCCCACATCTACAAGTTGTTCACAAGGGTCATTACTAACAGATTAGAAAGAATACCGGATGAGAATCAACCGAAAGAGCAAGCTGGCTTTAGGACAGGATTCTCAACTATGGATCACCTTCATGTAATGTCACAGCTAATGGAGAAAGCAAATGAATATAAAACACCATTATGCCTGGCATTTGTGGATTATGAAAAGGCATTTGACTCCATACAGCATAAGGCAATGTTTCGGGCACTGGAAAGACAAGGCATTGATACCCCATATATTATGATTTTGAAGAAAATATACGAGAGTGCTACCTCCTTTATTAGATTAGACAAAGACAGTAGGAAATTTAAAATTGAGAAAGGAGTTCGACAAGGAGACACAATATCTCCGAAGCTATTTACTGCTGCCCTTGAGGAAGCTTTCAGAAGATTAGACTGGTCGCAGAAAGGAGTCAATGTGAATGGAGAGTACCTAAACCATTTACGATTTGCAGATGACATTGTGGTCATAAGCCATGATCCCAAAGAATTAGAGGAAAATCTTAATCAGTTATGCACAGCTAGTAAGGATTTTGGACTAAAGATGAATATGGCTAAAACAAAAGTAATGATGAACAAGTATGCCACAGAAAGGGAAATAATGATTGAAGGAGCAGTAATTGAAAAGGTGGAGTCATATACTTATCTGGGACAAGTTATTAGCTGTAATAATGATAAATGGCTGGAAGTCAAGAGAAGAATAAATTTTGGATGGATAGCATTCAGGAAATATAGTCACATACTGAAGAGCAATATCCCAGTTTGTCTGAAACGTAAAATAATGGACCAATGTATACTCCCCATCATGACTTATGGAAGTGAAACTTGGGCACTCACCAAAAGAATGGAAGAGAAGCTGAGAACTACACAGCGAAGAATGGAGCGAATCATATTGGGAATCAGACTGTTAGATAAGAAGAGAAACACATGGATTAGGCAACAAACTCAAGTAAAGGACATTCTTATCAAAACTAAAGAACTAAAATGGTCTTGGGCAGGACACATAGCTCGAAGACATGATGACAGATGGACTAAGAAAATGACAGAATGGTATCCAAGAGGAGCTAGAAGAAAACCTGGAAGACAAAGGCGGAGATGGATAGATGAAATTCATGAGTTTGTGGGTAGTAAATGGATGTCCAGTGCTCAAAACAGAAGGAACTGGAAAGTTGCTGGAGAGGCCTTCATCCTGCAGTGGATTGAAAATGGCTGATGATGATGATGATGATGAGAGCATCAGCCAAAAAAAAAAGTTCCCATTTCACCCATCCAGTCACTCCAAATGTTTGTCTAGTTCAGCCTTAAATTTATTTAAGCTACAAACCTCCACAACAACAGATAAAAATAAAAAAAATAAATTTTCTGTTTATACTTTGGGACAACCAAACAGTCAGAGGAGTTCACAAAATAGACAGAATACAAGAAACAGCACCGTATTTAGCAGTCAGGGGCTCGAACCCCGGTCACTCAAGGCAGCCTGACCACTTGGCTACAGCAGCCGCGTCAGATGGAAGTCTGTTCCAGCAATCAACTACCCACTGGCTAAAGGCAAACTTCTGCACATCTATTCTACAACTGTCTTTTCTCATTTTGAATCTATGCCCTCTCAGGTTCTTAATCTGAGCAAGCAGAAGTATCCCATCAGCATTGAGCCTGCTCAAACCATTCAAGGCATTGTACACCTGAATCAGATCACTTCGCAGGTGCCTAGTCTCCGGATGTTGCAACTTACAGAATTTAAGCCTCTCCTAGTAAGAGAACCCCTTTGTTCCTCTCACCAATCTTGTTGTTCTCTGTACTCGTTCTAGCAACTCTACATCCTTCCTAAAATGAGGAATCCAGACCTGTACACAGTACTCAAAGTGTGGCCTGACCACTGCCTTATACAAAGGTATAATCACATGTTATCAGTAGAGTTCCCCAGAATTCAGTGCTGGACCCATTGTTGCTCTTTCAATATTTATTAATGATACCAATGAAAGAATATCAGGCTTAATGTCAAAGTTTGCAGATAATACAAAGGTTTGCAGGGTGGTTAACGGCAGTATGCTACTGTAATAAGATTTAGAAATTAGGTCAATGGGCTGAGAAATGGCAGTTGAAGTTTAACATTGAAAAATGCAAGGTACTACATATGGGTAGCAGTAATCCCAGAGTAACTTATCAATTGTGTGGAACTACTCAGAGGTTAGCAGAAAATGAAAAAGTCAGATATGAAATTCTCTGAGCAGTGCAGACGTGCTGCAATGATATAAAAAAAAACTTTGCTAGTAGGGATAGGGATAAGGAGGTGAATATCCCTTTATACAAGGCCATGGTTAGACCATATCTAGAGTATTATATACAGGTCTAGAGGCCTCACTTTAGGATGTAGATCTGCTGGAACAGATGAAGAGAAGGGCAACCAAATTGGTGAAGGGAACAAAAGGGTTCCCTTATCTAGAAAGGCTTCAGTTCTGCAAACTACAACATCTGGAGACTAGGCACCAGGGAGTGAGTGATTGATTGATTATTAAAATAGGCTTCATCTGTTGTGGAAGTGGATGGTTTGAATAAATTCAAGGAAAACCTTGGAGGGGTAAGGATGGGTGAAGTGTGTGTGGTTTTTTTTTGGCTGATGCTATATAAGCTTGCTTTCTTGCATCATTTGCCACTACTACTACTACTCTGTGCAAATTTATAATACTCAAATCACATACAATTTGTACAATAAATGAAAAACTCTTACCTTCACAATCTTTTCACACTGAGTTCCCTTTCCAGCACCCGGAGCTCCCAGTACAAACACCACATTTGGTTTTGCTGTCATGGTCAATAACTGCCTGATGATCAACCTGAAGGACATGCACTAAGCACATCAATTTAAAGGTAGATATTCAATTTAATTTTGTCAATTAATTTATTTTATGTACTAGCTTACTGTAATTAAGTATATAAGTTAATGAAATCTAAATTATATATTCAAAGACATAAGAACTAACCGGCTTGTTTAATGGGCAAGTACTTCCAAAAAAAAAACCCACCAGAATATGAAATGTAAGGTGTAAATAAAATATATTGTAAAGATCCCCAATTCAGAGAATTGGGAATCTTAGCACTATAGTTTCTGTTTACATTAGAAATCACACATTCTAAAGTAAGCGTTGAATGGCATGCTCACAGATTTGCTAGAAAAAAAAAATAATAAATACTTCTCTATATAAAAAAAAATATATAATTTATTGTCGGCTGTGACATGATTTATTTGATATGATCCTAAAGATCTTCAATCAAACAAGAGGGAAAAAAAAATAACTCTGCATATTTCTATTCGAGACACTGAACAACACGAGTACAGAGCCATGCTGTGCAATGTTTAGAACAACATGGGTGCAGAGCCAGAACTACAGGACTTTACAGGTATGCAGCTTTGAGAAATATGAAAGTCATTGTTTTCTTTAAACCACTGTTTAGCCATTCATGAAGATCTGTGGGACCAGGTAATGGATACTAATCCTTCCAATTTCTTAGTTTATTTCTAAACTTTAAATTGTTTACTACACACTGAGGTGCTATCGCTGCCAGGTTAGCCTGGCAATGTTGGGTACCCAGCAGGTTCTCCTCAAAAATAAAGTTTGTTAACTGTTAATGATTAAAAACCTGAAATTTTTTTTATGTTCCTAAATACAATCAAACTTTTACTGCAATAGTTTTTTTTTTTTTTTTTTTATGGATTACGTACAGAAATTATGCATGAAAAACTGTCAAGTGCCTAACCACTATCTCAGCAACTAGTTTCCTTTTGCTTGAAGAGTGGCACGGTACTGGACAAGTGTCAAGGGTGTGCTTGCTTCAAGTTTGAGGTTCCTTACTTTTCCTTTCTCACTAGTTTAACAAACATCAACTGTATTAACCTTGATGTTTTCAAAGATTTATTGTTGTTTTCACACAGTAAAGACGACAACCCAAAACCAGATATTCTCCCAAAAGGGCAATTACTCTGAAGGAAGCAACACATGCAATTTCAAAGATTGTGACAGCACTAAATTTAAGATAAATTTTGAAATAAACTTGGAAATGGAAGTAACTAATAGTATCAAATATACATTTTAAAATAAAGATTTATATGCACAATAAACAGAAATATGTGCAGGCACATACTTGAAAGTTCACATATTTCAGTCTTTTAAATTGGAAAATTAAAGACACAGAGACTGGTGCTTCTGTTTTAAGTGCAAAATGTGTTTTTTTTTTTTTTTTGTTGAATTTTCAGCAGAATTAACATTTCTTTTTGTATTTTTGAAAATAAAAGCCATAAAACAGTGTTTTAAAAATTTATTTTTCTTTATAATTTAAAAAAGTTACAATAAGTACACACTAGTTGCACACTATTAAGAAAAGATGAAATATTGGCACTCACTATTCCAGGAAGAATTAAAAAAAAAAAAAACTAAAATTGAAAAGGAAATTGAAACTTGTCAGATGTATTTCCTGCAAATGAGGATTCCACCACTGCTGCTGGGTAAAACCATGCAAGTATATCAAGATCTGAGAGATTCTGAAACTGCATTGATTTAGATTTCTACATAAAAAGTATTTCTCATGTTAAGTTGCTTTAATATGACAATCAGATTTAGTATATAAGAATAAGGGAAGAAACACATTGGTCCACTATACAGGAATGGAACTACTGATAATCCTATTCAGGTTGCAGACAAACTGAATTCACGAGTACAGAGATGGGCAATGAGATTGGCGAGGGGAACAAAGAGTTGCTCTTAACAAGAATGGCTTAAGTTCTGAAAATTGCAGCATCTGGAGACAATGAAGCTGCAATGTGATCTGACTAAGGTGTATAAGGCCTTCAATGGTTTGAGCAAGCTAAATGCTGATGAGATTCTTCCTCTTGCTCTGATTACGATCCTGAGGGGGCACAAATTCAAATTGAAAAAAGCCAGTTGTAGAATAGATGTGTGGAAATTTTTCTTTAGGCAGTGGGTGATTGATTGCTGGAGCAAATTTCTTGGTCGTTGTGGAAGTTGATAGCATAAATAAATTCAAGGGTGAGAGAGATGTGCTGTATAAGCTTGCTTTCTTGCATCCTATGCCTCTACGAATTGCTAATATGCAGCTACATTCATACATGAATGTTTATAGGGATGGAAACACCACTGGTAGACCAAGCTATAACTTGGAGCTGAAATGTTTGTGATATATGAGAAGAAAGTGGAAGAGAAATTGAAGGTAAAACTTAAGACACCCGAGGCTGATATAATCCACCCAATTATATTAAAAGAAATATCAAAGGGACAAGCAAACCCTCGGCCATAATTTTGAAAGCATTCTTGTATTCAGGGGAGATACAAACTGTAGATGTGCAAATATCTTCCTATTCACAAGGGGGAGAGGTGATTTTAAGGAAAAAGTCAATTACAGAGCTGTAAGTTTAACTTCTGTTCTAGAAAAATAGAGAATCAATGGTTAAAGAAGTAATACGGGTTCACCCTATCTTACCAATCTGACATACTGACGAAGGAACTGAATGTGAAAAATACTTCTGACATGTTCCACACTTCTAATGCCACACTGCTCCAACAAATTGGAGCAGTGTGGCATTAGAAGCAAGTTATCATTATGGATAAAAGGATAGGTGAGTAGCAGAAGAAAGGGGTGGTTATAAATAAGCACTGCTCTTCTTGGGGTAAAATTATTAGTGGGAGTCCTTCAGGATTCAGTGCTGGGGCCCATTACTATTTTCAATATTTGTTAATGATATTGATAAAGGCATATAAAACTGTCTAAGTCTGGAGATGAAACAAAGGTAGGCAAGGTGATGAATGAAAGGATTCAAGGCACATTGCTGCAACAACAACTAAAAAAGTTAGGCAGATGGGCAACTGAGGTTTAAATGCAATGTATTGCATATGGGCAGCAGTAATCCCAGAATGACATACCATCCACTGGGTGGAAGTATGAAAGGAACCTGGAGTTATTGTGCTGTCTGACATCTTAAGCAGTGCAGTGAGGATAGCTTGTGGAGTTCTGTCAATGACATATAGAAATTTTGGCAGCAGGAACATGGTGGTAATCATCCTCTTGTATAAAGCAATGGTTAGACTGCACATTGAATACTGCAAACAGGTCTGGAAGTCTCATTTTAAGAAGAATGTGAAACTGGTGGAATGAGTGTGGAAAAGGGAAACAAGATTAGATAAACTTTTAGAGGAAATGGATGTGTGAATTTTTTTTTTGCTGATGCTACATAAGCTTATACATACACTTGTATATAGTAATGGAGGCATCACATGCCTTCATTACTATACTACCATAAAAGCACTCTCAAGGAAACCTGATCGAGGTGTTAAGGCTTAAATGAATTGAGTTAACTAAACTCTGATAGCATCCATACTCTTGAAAAAGGATGGTTGCAGAACAGATGTGTGAAAATGCATTGTTGAAACAGAAGGCTTTTTTTTTTGATATTGTATAAACATCTTTCTTCTTTGCATCATCTGCCACTACCAATACTAATATTGACATTTCTACTGAAGTTGTAGCCCTCAGCATATACTCCCCATTTCAAGATTCACATGCCCACCTCTACCTTGAATTAAAGCCTGTCACACAGTGACCATTGAATGCAGAAAAAATGGAATACTGTTATAAACAACATAGTTTCTAACAGCAACTTATTTATAAAAACAGTTCCACAGCTACAGTCAGATATTAATAATGAACAGAATATTATAGAAGCCAGTCATACAAATGTAAATTTTTTAATATTTTTATGCTGTTAAACCATTTTTTAAATTAAGGACTGAGGTAAAACTATCACTCAAAGTTAAATTGATATTTCTTTGCTATTTCAACCTCATGTAGAGTGTTCAAAGAGTTATGTAACCTGTGTGTGCAATAAGATTCACGAAGAAAGGTTACCTCTGCACAGCTCTGTGAGTTGATCCCAGTGATACGCCTGCTTGTTCAGAAAGGCATCTAAGTGAATTATTGGGGCTGAGTGCCATAACTTGCATCTCAAGTAATTTTTTTTCTGTGAGAATAGGTGGTCGTCCTGACCTTGGACGATCATTAACACTGCCTGTTTCATGAAAACGATCATATAACCTTTTAATTGTTGATTTTGCAGGTCTGGGTGCATTAGGAAAAGCTTCTACAAACTGAGATGCTGCATCCTCATAACTCCGACAACGAATATAAGTCTCAAGTATGAAAATCCTTTCTTTTAGCTGATATTTATATGCCATTTTTTCTTGGTATTTCTTCAATCTGTAAAAGAGGAATCACCAATTTCACTTTTCTATTCTCTTTAACAGAGACATTAATAAACCAACTTTAAAGTCTGTTTAAATAACTTGCACATTGTAAAGACAGCTATCACGTGTGCAAACAGAAAACTTAAAATATGAACCTGAATCTAAAAATACGAAGGCCTGGCAAGAATGTTTCAGTATACTGTTATTTGAAAATATCAACAACGCTCAGTATAATAACATACTGCAGAACTATGGTGATGGCAGGTGAATTATGCAGAATTTTTTCAAAAGAAATTTAAACCATTTCTAAATGGAATGAGGCAACGATAATACCACTGAGAGAAAAAAAAAAAAATTATGGCCAGGGTAGTAAATCTGAATTATAGGACTAACTAAATTCAGTTTATGAAAGAAGAAAGCAAAAGAAAATAAAGAAAGTATTTTTTTAATAACCAGACCTACAGACCAGCAACCCTGAATTGGGAGTGCTGTGGCACTTAAGGGTATTATCCATAAAATACTTTAAGAATTTATTAAAAAAAAATAATCATAACAAATAAAATGTTTTATTACCAAAGTGGATGAGTAATGAAGACACTAAATGTGTTTAAAAATTAAAAATGACTCATTATAACACTTTTCCACAACAAAAGATAATGCATTCTTATAAAAGTATTAGCTTTTGAAGAAGGAAAACAAATTAATTGCTTGAAAATAAGAAAATGTCAAGAGTATCTACATAATCAGTAAATTGTTCTTTCTTATGTACCAATCAATCATATTAAGAGGGATATGGGAAAATTTGAAAATGGTTCCAATGCTGCTATCACAATAAAATATATTAAGAATGCATTTTAAAAATGTCTACAAATATAATTGCAACAGCTTCAGCCACTAGTAATCACATGAGATCATGAAGATACTGCTGCTCTGAGTCATTTTGACAAAGTTCAAAAGATTTCTTAAACTTTTAATGGAAAATCTGTACAAAAATGAAGAAAAGAAAAAAAAAAATAATACATATCTTGGAAAGCACTGATAGTTACTTGTGAGTGAACAAAATGTTTTTTTAAGTCTAAACAGAAAAATGCAAACACACACACTGTGATTATATGATCCCTATGCAACAAAAGTGGATTTGAGAAATAGCTTTGGAAAGTGAAGTATACAGAGGGCTAACTAAACTGCCTGCATCAAATAAATAAAAAATATACTGCTCTATTCCAAATTACTTTTAATGTTATTTCAATAAAATAGAGCACTCTGAAAAATGAAATGTCTACTTTGACATTTATAGTTATTTAAACAGACTACTAAAGAAAATTTTATTAATATGGGTCTGTTCTAGAATGCATTATTTATTATATTTTACCCATAATCAGCTGTGCAAAAGAGTGTTACACCTCTTGGTGCACTGGGTCTAAGGCCACAGGCAGAAACCAGTAAGAAATAATTCGAAGCTGTTCTCTTTTTGGTGCCACTTTTATTTTCAGTCTATTATGAACAAAAATCCCATTTTTTTTATTAAAATGTATATTTTAATTACATTCTGAAAATAAAGCCTCTTCTGATATGCTGTACAACTTTTGAAGAGCAAAATGTAAATAAAAAAACCGAGGTGTGTGCTTTAATGATTGGACATCGACCAATCAATAACACCAAAGCCTCAGAAAGTGTACCAAATGAAGCAGCTACATGTCTCAACCACTGGACACCAGCCAGATGCCTCAAAGTCATGAAGCCGATGAACTTTGATAATTGTGATACCATTCAACACATGCATAAAATTAGGTAAATTATTCCTGCATTTTTTTTTTTTTTTTCTATTTGCATGATAAATAAGAAGGCTCAAAATTTCAATGGAGAAATCAAAGAAACACTTTTGTTAACAGCTTTTGGAAGCTTCTTCAGTTGGGTGGACAGAGTAGGCAAAGTGCATAATATCACTGAAGGCTGTATGATAATAATAGGTAAATTCTATAAAAGGCAACTTAGCAAGACAACATCATTAAGTTTTTATACAAAAATATCTAAGCTCTACTATTCTGGAAATAAGCTGTTTCACCAATTTTTTTTTTTTTTTTTTTTTTTTACTCTTCACTAATAAGTAAAAAAGACACCCATTCTTATGTTCACAACTTCTGTATTTAGAAAAAATATCAATGCACACCTTTTGAATGTATTCTGTTAACTAAAGAGTTCAATTACTTTTTTTTTTTTTTTAATGAAAATCCCAAACACGAGAGGTATTAGAACCTATAGTACATAGTACGGTACTTGGGTTGGAGGTTGAGAAGATGAAAGAAGATATTTGTTGACATTAGACTTGAACTTCTGTAGATTGCAATTTTCAGGAAATACGTACGAAGGAAGGTTGTTCCAGAAAACAGCAGTTGAATGAATAAACAAGGAAGATGAAAAGTTGGGTCTGTGGGTTTGAAGTTGGACAATAAATGGATGTTGTCTGGTGGCGGCACTTGTTCAGATTGTTTTGAAAGAGAGAGAGCGGGAATTATAGAGGCCAATTCAGAACAGTGCCCACGGAAGTATCTGTAGAAAAGGCATGCAGCAGAAACAGTACGTCTATGAGACAGCGAGTGAAGAGACTGTGTTAGAGAGGATTCATTAATTAACCTAACTGCCATCTTCTGAATGGAATCGAGAAGCCTGAGAGAGGTTTTGTGGGCACTGCCCCAGATGTGGGAACAATATTCCATGGTAGGGCGGATTTGCGATTTGTACAGAGTGAACAGCTGTTTGGAAGAAAGGTAATGCCGAGAGCGAAATAGAAAAACCAAGTTTTTTAGATGCAGAGGAAGCAATATTTGTAATGTGCTTGTGCCAAGAGAGATTAGAAGTCAGGGTAATCCCAAAAGAGATATCATTTTGCCTAGAAATCAGTGTCACCAAAGATAAGCATAGGAGCAGAAGAATCCTTTTTGCGAGATATAAGACAAGACTGAGTTTTAGAAGGATTGAAATCAACTAAGTTTCTTTGCCCCACTGGAGAATTACCTGGAGATCTGCATTTAAGGAATTGGAAGCAGATATTTGAGAAGTTGAAGCTGATTAAGCAAGGCAAGGTTTCTCAAAATGGAAAGTGGAGTGCAATGTGCTATCATCGGCAAAACTATGGATAGAATTTCCAGTCAATGGAAGAAGGTCATTAATATACAAGACGAAAAGAGTGGGGGAGAGAACTGAACCTTGGGGGACACCAGCATTAGTGGAGAAGTTAGAGACAGAGAGCCATCTACCATTACCCTCAGTGAGCGATCAGAGAGAAAACTGGATAACCAATTACAAAAAACAGTTGGCAGACCATAAGATGGAAGCTTGTTTAGAAGACCTTTATGCCAAACATGATCGAAAGCCTTTGAGATGTCAAGAGCAACTACTTGTGTTTCACCGAACTTTTTCGTTGAATTAGTCCACAAATGGGTAACACAAGTCAGAATATCACCAGTGGATCGACATTGATGGAATCCCTACTGGCGATCGTTGATCAGACAGAAGGTTTCTAGGTAGTTTAAGAGTTGGCGGTTAATTGATTTCTCCATTACTTTAGAAAGAGTAGAAGTATTTGCAATGGTATGATAATTGGATGGGAGGGATTTGTCACCCTTTTTTTAGGAACTGCCTGAATATGAGCAAATTTCCAAGCAGAAGGAAAAACGCCTTTGGAATAAGAAAGTGAAAAAAAGCAGCAAAGAACAGGAGTAAGTTCAGGAGCACAGGTTTTGAGAACACGTGGAGAAATACCACCAGGAGGTGGAGCTTTCTTAGCATCAAGATTCGCCAAAATCCTTCTGACATCCTTTTGACGGAAGACCACAGGAGGCATTGAATGGAGAGTGTTGGGAATGGTAGGAGGTGTTTTACCAAGATCATTCATACATGAGTTGGAAGAAAAATGGGATGCTAGCAGGTCAGCTTTATCCTTGGCTGAAGTGACAACAGAACCATCTGGTTTTGACAGAGGTGGGAGCAGAGAAGGGCAAAAGTTGTGCCCAATAGCTTTGGCAAAAGACCAGAATGCACGGCTACCATTAGGGCAAGAAGCAAGTACAGTCAGTCCTCGTATAACACGTGTTTACAATACACGAATTCGATCATACATGATTTATAAATAGGGGAACGATATCGTATATAACAGGAACCAAATTTGCTTATGCACGATAGGGTGCCTCCATAGCCAGGTGGGTAGGAGCAGCAGTGCGTAGCACACGCTTCTTGATTAGACCAGGGTTCGAGCCCATGACCACCAAATACGGAGGATGTGGAAAGGTCAGTGAATGACCACTGCATGTCCCCGGAACAATATGGCATTAGTTGCTAATGCTCCGAAAAACCAAATACCAACATAACAATATGCACGATTCGCCTTTGTGTTTACAAGAAATGGCAGTCAAACGCAGAATCACCCCAACTGAATGCAACATGATAGGAATGAAGAGAACATTCTGAAAATGTATTTGTTTTTTTATATCAGTGAAGGGGAAACACATTTCACAATAATAAGGTAAAAACCCACACAATTCCAACTAATGGTATTATCGCAAATGCAATTAGATCGAGTTTACTACCAGTTTACAGCAGATTCCACTGGCAGAAACGCAACTATTTTGTCTAGAAATCAGTGTTATCGAAATATAAGCACAAGATCAGAAGAATCCTTTTGTGAGATATAAA
This sequence comes from Mastigoproctus giganteus, assembly GCF_048544385.1. Taxonomy (NCBI): domain Eukaryota; kingdom Metazoa; phylum Arthropoda; class Arachnida; order Uropygi; family Thelyphonidae; genus Mastigoproctus; species Mastigoproctus giganteus. The sequence continues at coordinate 239,452,072 of NC_143579.1, read as the reverse complement.
CAGGACTAATTTTTTAGAAGGATTGAAATTAACTAAGACACGATGCATGCGTGAGACAGACGCAGCATGGATTGGCGAACACGGTCGAACACACCTGGAGTTTCTTTGACAGTAGCAGCAGCGCAGACGAGTCTCGCCACGAAATCCATTTCCGTCTCCACAGGCAATTCATACACGATAGATTTGAAGGCCCCCCACAGAAAGAAATCAAGGCTCGATAAATCAGGTGAGCGAGGGGGCCAGGCAACGAGTCCACCATGGCCAATCCAACGACGCCCAAAACACCTGTTCGAATGGTCAGAACACACCTTCCATAATGGGCAGGCACACCCCATCATGTTGAAACGCAAATATTGCATCTCACATTTACTGGAACATTGTCAAGTAACCCTGGTAGAACTTGTTCAAGAAAGATCCAATATTTAGCGGAGTTCATGCGGGATGGTAACAGGTACGGGCCGACTAAGCAGTCACCGACCATACCTGCCCACACATTTATTGTGAAGTGATGTTGTGCCGCACATGGTGTGGGTTGTCGTGAGCCCACACATGAGCATTGTGCTGATTGAATAAGCCTCATCCGTGAACAAAACATAGGCTGGAAAATTCAAGTCTTGAACACTTTCTTGGAGAAACCACTGCACAAAAGCCACACGTGCAGGATGATCTTGGGGGAGCAGTAACTGAACCTTTGGAGATGAAAGGGGTGTAAGAAATCGTCGTGCCAGACAGGCTGCACACTGCAACGAGACACTCCTAAGGAAGCGGCAACGGCACGTGTGCCGGTAGTAGGATTATTCTGGACAGCATTCAACACACTTTCTTACATGGCGGGAGTTCGCGTCGAATGTGCTCTGCCCGCACTACTCCTGTTACCTCTAAATGACCCGTAATCGCACAAATTTTGATGCACACGTGCAAACAAACTGTAGTCCAGTACATATCTGTCTGTCTGGGAAGCGTTCTCCATAAATTCGTTGAGCGGCTCGTCCATTGCCCTCTGCTAATCCATACACTAGGTGAATATCTGCCAGCTCACAGTTCGTATATTGATGCATGCTCTTCGTGCGGCAACTACTGCTTGAATGAGTAAACCAGAAATTTTCCCTCTTGCGAACTGATGAACAGCGCCATGTACCGACTTACGGTGACGTTTCCGGTTATGAGTTCCTATGCGATTCACTTCCTTTAGATGTTACCTACCTCCCCTAAACGTTTGTACCAATATTTTAGAGATACCCTGTATATTAATGACACTAATAAAGGTAACTCAAGCTTAATGTCTAAGTCTGCAGATGTTACAAAGACAGGCTTTGTATTAGTGATCACAATCAGGGTAAACTGCTGCAAGATATAAAAAAAACAGGAAGATGAGCTGAGAAATGCAACAGAAGTTTAACATCAACAAACACAAGTTACTGACAAATGCATGGAATGCATATAAATTATCAAGCGACTCAGAAGCCAATGCCAGATATAAGATAGTCTATAATCAGGTCACAAAAGAGGTTAGGCAGGCGAAGGCAGATTATGAGAAATCCTTGGCAAAAGATGCTAAGAAAAACAGCAAGGATTTCTTTACTTATATAAACTCTAAAAGGAAGGAGATGAATCTGATTGGTCCACTTGACATTGATGGTTCGACTGTTGATGATCCTGCTCAGATAGCAAACAAACTGAATGAGTATTTTGCATCTACATTCACACATGAGGAATTATTAAGGTTTGAAAATGGCAGAAGGTTATCAAATTGTAGCAGGATACTTAATGATTTTATAATAACTGAGAGCGAAGCGGAGGAGAAATTGTTGAAGTTAAACATAAGAAAGGCATCTGGGGTGGATGGGATCTATCCAGTTATATTAAAGGAGACGGCAAAGCAACTAAGCAAACCCTTAGCCATAATTATGAGAGCATCATTGGACTCAAGAGAGGTTCCCACGGACTGGAGATGTGCAAATGTATCCCCAATTCACAAAGGGGGATCGAAGGGTGACACGAGTAATTACAGACCAGTTAGTTTAACTTCTGTTCCAGGTAAAATAATGGAGTCACTGGTTAAAGATGCATAGCAGGATCATCTAGACAAGACTGCAGCAATAATTCAGACACAGCATGGGTTTGTTAAGGGAAAGTCTTGTCTAACAAATTTGATAGGATATTATGATGTGGTTACAAAGGAACTAGATGCAAAAAATAATTTTGATATCATATATTTGGATTTCAAGAAAGCTTTTGACACTGTTGTGCATGGAAGACTATTGTACAAAAATGGAGCAGAATGGTATTAAGGGTAAGTTGCTACAATGGATAAAAGGATGGTTAAGTGGGAGAAGACAGAGGGTGGTAATCAATGGGTGGACTAATGTTATTAGTGGAGTCCGACAGGGTTCGGTGTTGGGTCCACTGTTCTTTTATATATTTATCAATGATACTGATGAAGGTATATCAGGCTTAACGTCGAAGTTTGCAGATGACACAAAGGTTGGCAGGGTTGTTAATGACAGTAATGGCAGTGTGCTACTGCAACAGGATCTAGATAATTTGGGCAGATGGGCTAGGAAGTGGCAACTGAAGTTTAACCTTGACAAATGCAAAGTATTGCATACGGGTAGAAGTAACCCCAGAGAAATGTACCAACTGTGTGGTACTACACTTAGAGTGGCAGAAAATGAAAAAGACCTGGGAGTAATTGCAGTCAGATATGAAGTTTTCTGAACAATGCAGACAGGCTGCCAGGGCAGGTCATGGGGTTTTGTCAATGATATATAGGAATTTTGCTAGCAGGGAGAAGGAGGTGATTGTCCCTCTGTATAAGGCAATGGTCAGGCCACAACTTGAGTACTGCGTACAGGTCTGGAGGCCTCATTTTAGGAAGGATGTAGATTTACTTGAGCGTGTACAGAGAAGGGCAACCAGATTGGTGAGGGGAATGAAGGGATCCTCTTACCAAGAGAGGCTTAAGTTCTGCAAATTGCAGTGGCTAGAGACTAGACACCTGCGCGGTGATCTGATTGAGGTGTATAAGGCTCTGAATGGGTTGAGCATGCTGAATTCTGATGGGATCCTTCCACTTGTTCAGATCACGAACCTAAGGGGGCATAAATTCAAATTAAGAAAGGACAGATGTAGAATAGATGTGCGGAAATTTGCCTTTAGCCAGCGAGTGGTCAATTGCTGGAACAAACTTCCATCTGTCGTTGTGGAAGTTGATAGGTTGAATAAATTTAAGGAGGAACTGGACAGGCATTTGGAGGGAATGGTGTGTTTTTTTTTTTTTTTTTTTTGGCTGATGCTGCATAAGCTCATACACTTGCTTTCTTGCATCACATGCCACTATTACTACTACTACTACTACTGGTTAAAGAAGTAATGCAGGACCATCTGAACAGGAATGCAATTATACTGCAGTCACAGCATGGATTTGTTAAAGGGTAGTCTTGTCTAAACAATCTGATAGGTTACTATAATGCAGTGACCAAGGAACTGGATGCAAAAAAATAATTTTGATATCATATACTTGGATTTCAGGGAGGCTTTTGATAATATTGCCATAAAAGACTGCCATGTAAACTGGAGAAATGTGGCATTAAGGACAAGTTACTGTTATGGATAAAGGGATGGTTAAGTGGAAGAAGACAAAGTGGTTATCAATGGACACTGTTCTCGTGGGCTAATGTTATCAGTGTTGGGTCATTGTTGTTTTCAGTATTTATTGATACTGATGAAAGTATATCAGGCTTAAAATCAAAGTTTGGAGACGATACAAAGGTGGGCAGGGTGGTTATCGACAATATGCTACTGCAACAAGATTTAGAAAAATTAGGTCGATCAGCTGAGAAATGGCAGCTGAAATTAAACACTGACAAATGAAGGGTACTGTAGGGTATGGGTAGCAATAATCTCAGAGTAACTTATCAACTGTGTAGAACTGCACTCGGGGCAGTAGAAATGCAGACACAGAAATACAGAAAGTATTAATTTTTACAGTTTACAGTGTCTGGAGACTAGGTACCTGCAAGGTGATCTGATTGAGGTATATAAAGACTTGAATGGTTTAAGCAAGCTCAATGCCTATGGGATTCTTCCTCTTGCTCAGAATAATCACCTGAGAGGGCATAAATTCAAATTGAGGAAAGATAGATGTAGAATAGATGTGCCGAAGTTTGCCTTTGGCCAACAGCTAGCTGGTTGGTGGAACAGACTTCCATCCTTTGTCGTGGAAGTTGATAAGTCAATAGCCTAAATAAATTTAAGGCTGAGCTGGACAGGTATTTGGAACGAACAGAGGGGTGAAATGGAAGCGGTTTTTTTTTTTTTTTTTTGGTTGATGCTGCATAAGCTTGCTTTCTTGCATCATGTGTCTCTACTATTGCTAAAATTGTTTCAGACCCATGAACAAGTGGCTGACAGATATTAGCCTGAAGAGGCTGGCAAAGATCAGTATATAAATAACAATGGTAAAGTTTAGCATTTATAGATCCATGAATGGAAAGCAAAAACACCATAAAAGAGGAGACAATCATTTTGTCTTGAGAACAAAGGTTGGAATGTAACTCGGAAATTTTTTTTTTTGGCCCGCGCAGCATAAGCCCCAGGCTTCCTTGCACCATATGGCTAATAATAATAATAATAATAAGGCACGATGGCTAAGACACTGGACTATCAGACTGATGGACCCGGGTTTAAATCCCGCATTGGTATTATTGTATGGGAGACCAATATAATAATATTAAATGATAAAAAAAAAAAAAAAAAAAACATCGTGAAAGTTACCCTATTGGACTTACCTTCCTCAAGGGTGGAGTGATGGGGGGGGGGGGTGCCGGCAGATAATGGCACCATCTGGTGTCACTCGTGAGAATTAAATAAACAAAACACTGGACATAAGTCCAAGCTAAACAAGTCCACCTCCACTGGGTCTCCACCCAACAGATCTCTGCCATTGTGGAGCCAAAGAGAACTGGTGGCATGTACTGTTCGAGTGCATTACGTATGCTGATCTGAGACACAACCTTGTCAGCTGTACACAGATCTCTGGCGAGCATCTAGAGCTCTTCCTACAGAACCCTAACAACCTCCCTGCACTGCAAACCTACTCAGCTGGAGTCTTTAAGCGCAGACGAAGGATTAACAGGCCCCCAGTGGCAAACGTCGAGGACCCAGCAGTGAACTGAAACCAACCATGTATTCCCCCCCCATCCTGCTGCATGGGCTGTGGAGCTTGTTTCTGCGGCCTGTGTTCAGGAAGGAAAACACCATCTCTCACTCTCTCTCTCTTCCCCCCCCCCTTTATTTTTTAATTATTTTATTTTATTTTTATTTATTTATTTTTTATTTATTATTATTATTTTTTATTTATTTACTATTTTTTTTTATTATTACTATTATTATTTATTATTATTTTTTTTTATTTATTTATTTTTTATTTATTTATTTATTTTTATTTTTTTTTTTCTTCGCGTTCTACAGTCAGTCACATGGTTTTTTTTTTTTTTTTTTTTGCGATCTTCAGGGTTGCTGTCATTTTTTTTTTTTTTTTGTTGTTGTTTCGCGTTTTACAGTGACTTTTTTTTTTTTTTGTTGTTGTTTCGCGTTTTACAGTGACTTTTTTTTTTTTTTTCCCTTTTGCACCACGGGAAAATCTAAATATATATATATATATATTATTTTTTATTTATTTATTTTTATTTATTTATTTTTTTATTTATTTTTTTTCTCTCTCTCTCTCCTCTGGAGTGGGCCCCTAGAGGAATCTGGCCCACCTTTTGGCAACATCAGGTGGATCAGAGTCTCGTATTGAGACGGTACGTGTTTAGCTGGGACTGGCCCACCTTCCCGTGGTGTGGACGAGTACCCAGAATCATCTGTCCAGGTGACTGATGCTTCTGGGTAGCCAAGTGGCCAGAACAGAACACACACACAAACCGACGTCACACACATATCTGGCCCATTTGTAGAGATACTGAACTTCACAGAGATACGAGGCGGAGTTGAACTAACGTTCTAGGAGCCGCCCCTTACAAAAACACATGTCCATAGATGGATGATGTCGCAGATAAGAGTCACTCCGTTCAGGCCTTAGGCAGAGGGGTCAGTTCGAAAAGTTGGAGACAGTCTCACAAGCAAGACAGTGGAGCAAGTGGCGCTGTCCCCTGTAAAGCTACCACAAGAGAAGGGCAACACAATCCAGCCCCACCAACTGGAAGTGCTTTCTGTGCAACTGTGCTAGTGATCACCCAGGAAAGAAGAAAATGCCAACGCATGGAGTGGTGCATTGAAATGAATATATACATCATGCGAGCCTACTATGAAATAACCAGGCTAGAGACCGATATGACATGTACAGATCGAGACTACATACCAAGTGATTGGAATGATACCCGGATATTCAGGTCACCGAACAGCGATTACGAAGAACCTAATAGTTCCTGCCATCTTGGAAAAAATCAAGCAGGATGTCAGCGATCTGCTACAAAGCATAAAGAATATGGTCCATATGGAACCAGAGGATTAATGGAAAAAATACCAAGAGAGGCCAGCAGCAGAAGAACCGAAAACAGAAGGAAAAGCCAACTTGGGAAAGAAGACTTCGGCAGAAGATAGAAGAATTAAGAGTGAAGATAGGTCAGTTAACTCAGTACCAACAGGGTTATAGAAGTAAGAAATTGATTGGAAAGGTGAAGAGCATCCTCAAGAGAGACAGCATCCACAGCAAACATGAGACCAGAAATCAGAGAATAGGAGAATACTTGGACACACTGAAGCAGAACCTCCTTACACTCAGTAAGAGAGTACACCGATGCAAAGAGAGCTCCCAGAGGAAAATAAACAACAAAATCTTCGATGAGGACCAAAGAGCCTTCTACCGGAAACTGGTGAACATGAGAAAGCAAGAAACGGACCACCTGAGAAGAAGACGATCGAAGAGTTCTGGGGAAATATCTGGAGCAGTGAAGTAAGACATAACAGCAGAGCACCCTGGATAGAAGTAGAATAGAAAAAAATGGACATACAAGAGATGAGAGAGTGGGAGTTTCGAGAAGTAAAACAGTCGATCAGGAACACCCACAACTGGTGAACCCAGGGAATTGATAACATCCACTACTACTGGTACAAGAAGCTCACCTGCACACACACAAGCACCTAGCAGAGCAGTTCACTTGAATGATAAGGCACCCGGAGACAATCCCGAAGTTTCTCACTGGAGTCGCATATATCTGAAGCCTAAAGATGAAGATACAAGAAACCCGGGGAAATACAGGCCAATCATATGCCTCCAATGATGTACAAGATATTGACCAGCTGCATAACTAAGATATCATACCACTTAGAGAGTCAGAACATAATGGCCGAACAGCAGAAAGGATGCAAGCTGAGGAGCAAAGGATGCAAGGAGCAATTAACCATAGATGCCGCAGTCATGGAGCAAGCCTTCAAGAAGCACCGCAATACACGGCCTACATCGATTACCGCAAGAACTTCGACTCCGTACCTCATAGCTGGCTAACAGAGACCCTGAAGATCTACAAGGTCAATACGATAGTGACAAACTTCCTAGGAGCAACAATGGCAAAATGGAGTACCACCATTAAAGTCGAGAACATTACAACCAGGCCAAATCCCATTAGAAGAGGAATCTTTCAGGGAGATGCTCTGAGCCCACTATGCTCTGTCTAGCACTTAACCCACTATCCACCATGCTCAATGGCAGCAAGTATGGATATAACCTCAAAGAAGGAAGAAAGAACCTGTACACCCTCAGCAACTCCAGCAACTACTCCAGCTCACCGAAGAATTCAGCAAGGACATCAGGATGGAATTCGGTCTAGAAAAAACAAGACCCACACACTGCACTAGGGAAAATTCTACCGGCTGCTGACTGGTAAAGAGATGACAGAAGCTACGACAGTAGGAGAGACCTACAAATACCTAGGGATTATGCAGGCTGAGCAGTTAGAACACAAGGAAATCAAGAAGTGCCTGACCGAAAAATATCATCAGAGACTCAGAAGTCTGCTGGCTGAAAGCAAAATTGAATGGAGGGAATACAGTTAAAGCCATAAACACCTATGCAGCTCCAGTACTAACACACAACATTCGGGGTCATAGATTGGACTAACACCGAGCTAGAAGATATCATGCGAAAGACAAGGACAATGATGACCAAGAGTCGCCAACACCACCCGGTTAGCAGTGGAGAGAATAACAATACCTTGGAAAGAGGGAGGAAGAGGCCTGATAGAACAAGAGAAAACAGCGATAGCTAACCTGAAGGATTACTTCAAGAACAACACAGCACCACTCCACCAGGCCATAAGGAAGATGGATAAATGGTATACTCCAGTCAACCTAAGCGAGGAAACCCTTCCCGCCCAGATGGTACAAGAAACAAAGTTAGAAAGATGGGCAAAGAAGACACTCCATGGCAGACACTACAATGACCGCTATCAAGATCACATCGATAACATTGCTTCCAACGCATGGCTCACAAGTGGGACACTCTTTCCCGAGACTGAAGGATTCATGCTGGCCATCCAAGACCAGGTAATCAACACCAGAAACTATAGAAAATACAATGCAAAGGAGCCTGGAATGTCAGATGACACATGTCGACAATGCCACCTGGCCTCAGAAATGATCCAACACATCACCCAGACTGAGTACCTCACAGACACGACCAGGTAGCCAGGATAATACATCAGAAACTAGTGAGGAAATACCAGTTGACCAAAGAAAGTGTACCATACTACAAGTACGAACCCCAGGCAGTACTAGAGACCCGAACCCACAAGCTGTACTGGGACCGCGCCATAATAGTAGTAGAGTAATAGTAGTATGTGATTTGGCTGATGCTTATGCAGCATCAGCCAAAAAAAAAAAAAAAAAAAAAACACACCATTCCCTCCAAATGCCTGTCCAGTTCCTCCTTAAATTTATTCAACCTATCAACTTCCACAACGACAGATGGAAGTTTGTTCCAGCAATTAACCACACGCTGGCTAAAGGCAAATTTTCGCACATCTATTCTACATCTGTCCTTTCTTAATTTGAATTTATGCCCCCTTAGGTTCGTAATCTGAACAAGTGGAAGGATCCTATCAGAATTCAGCGTGCTCAACCCATTCAAAACCTTATACACCTCAATCAGATCACCGCACAGGTGCCTAGTCTCCAGCCACTGCAATTTGCAGAACTTAAGCCTCTCTTGGTAAGAGGATCCCTTCATTCCCCTCACCAATCTTGCCCCTCTCTGTACACACTCAAGTAAATCTACATCCTTCCTAAAATGAGGCCTCCAGACCTGTACGCAGTACTCAAGGCGTGCCCTGACCATTGCCTTATACAGAGGGACAATCACCTCCTTCTCCCTGCTAGCAAAATTCCTATATATCATTGACAAAACCCCATGACCTGCCCTGGCAGCCTGTCTGCATTGCTCAGAAAACTTCATATCTGACTGCACAATTACTCCCAGGTCTTCTTCATTTTCTACCAGCTTAAGTGTAGTACCACACAGTTGGTACGTTTCTCTGGGGTTACTTCTACCCATATGCAGTACTTTGCATTTGTCAAGGTTAAACTTCAGTTGCCACTTCTTAGCCCATCTGGCCATCCCGCAAACAGACCGGACATAACCCTTGTGGACAAGATGGAAAAGGCTAACTACCTGATTGACATAGTGGTGCCGAACACTAGCAAAATCCAGAAAACTCTGAGAAAAAAATTAGGAAGTACACGAACCTGAGACATGAGATCAAGGAAATGGCATATGCAAGAAGTATTAACCATCACAATCATCGTGTCAACCACCGGTATGGTACCAAAGACTCTACAGAGCAGCCTTGCAGCAATAGGTCTTCCAGAAAACACCAGAAGGAACTCTAGAAAGTCGCACTCCTGAACATCTGTAGGATAGTCAGAGATTTACTCGACCGACAGTAACAACAGACATTACAACCACCCTGTGAACTTGGTAGCAGTACCCATCATGGAGTGGAATCCCCTAATCAGGGAGAAATAATATAAGAGCAACAACAATAATAATAATAATGTGGATGGATGGAGAGGCAGACAAACATGTGGGGAAGACAATAGGCCCTATGCTGTTGTTGTTGGTTTAAGGGTTTTATGGCACATCAGTATCGGAGGCTATAATGCGGCAAGTCAAGCACATATATATATATACAGGGCCAAGTAGGCACTGGGCTAGGGGTGCCAAGGTTTAAGGGATGCCAATGCCCCTAAATTTTGGCACAAACTGGTAAAAATCGATCATTCTAAAAAAATTAACATCTCTGCATCGGCAGACACCATATACCCCTGAGCCGCCCTTGCACACATATATATACATTAGCATTAGCAGAGGCATATGATGCAAGAAAGCAAGCTTATCCAGCATCAGCCAAAAAAAACAAAAAAAAAAAAAAAAAAACCCCACTCCCATTTCACCCCTCCGTTCGTTCGAAATACCTGTCCAGTTGAGCTTTAAATTTGTTTAGGCTATCAACTTCAACAACCAGTGATGGAAGTCGGTTCCACCAACCAACCACCCGCTGGCCAAAGGCAAATTTCCGCACATCTATCCGACATCCGTCCTTCCTCAATTTGAATTTATGCCCTCTGAGGTGATTATTCTGAGAAAGATGAAGAATCCCATTGGCATTGAGCATGCTCAAACCATTCAAAGCCTTATACACCTCTATCAGATCACCTCGCCGGTGCCTAGTCTCCAGACTCTGTAATTTGCAAAACTTAAGCCTTTCTTCGTAAGAGCAACCCTTTGTTCCATTTACTAATCTTGTTGCCCTTCTCTGTACCCGTTCCAGCAGCTCTACATCCTTCTTGAAATGAGGCCTCCAGACCTGTATACAGTACTCAAGATGTGGCCTTACCATTGCCTTATACAAGGGAATAATCACCTCCTTATCCCTGCTAGAAAAATTCCTGTATATCATTGACAAGACACCATGAGCTACTCTTGCAGCTCGTCTGCACTGCTCAGAGAACTTCATATCTGCCTGCACAATTACCCCCAGGTCCTTTTCATTCTCCACCACTGTCAGTGTAGTACCGCAGAGTTGATACGTTGCTCTGGGGTTACTGTTTCCCATATGCAGCACTTTACATTTGTCGATGTTAAACCTCATTTGCCACCTCTCAGCCCATCTGTTCAACCTGTCCAGATCCTGTTGCAGCAGCATAGCGTCAGTATTGTCCTTAACGACCCTGCCAACCTTTGTATCATCTGCAAACTTGGACATTAAACTTGATATCCCATCATCAATATCATTCATAAACACCGAAAACAACAACGGACCCAACACTGAACCTTGAGGAACTCCACTAATAACATTAGTCCACGTTGAGCAGTGTCCATTGATTACCACTCTCTGTCTTCTGCCACTCAACCATCCCCTTATCCATAGCAGCAATTTGCCTCCAATGCCACACTGCTCCAATTTGTGCAGCAGTCTTCCATGTGCAACAGTATCAAAAGCCTTTCTAAGATCCAAATATATAATATCAAAGTTATTCCCTGCATCCAGTTCTTTTGTGACTACATCATAGTATCCAATCAAATTGGTCAGGCAAGACCTGCCCTTAACAAAACCATGCTGCGTCTGAGCTATAACTGAATTCTTGTCTAGATGATCCTGCAGTGCTTCTTTAACCAGTGCCTACATTAATTTACCTGGAACAGAAGTTAAACTAACAGGTCTATAATTACTTGTGTCAGCCTTTGAACCTCCTTTGTGAATTGGGGTCACATTTGCACATCTCCAGTCCATAGGTACCTCCCCTGAGTCCAAGGAAGCTCTCATAATTATGGCTAAGGGTTTGCTTACTTCCTTTGCTGCCTCCTTTAATATAACTGGATAGATCCCATCCACCCCAGGTGCCTTTTTTATGTTTATCCCCAACAATCTCTCCTCCACTTTCCTCTCAGTTATTACAAAATCATCCAGCTCACTGCCAATGTTTACTTTACCTACATCATTCTCCTTCCTGAATAACTCCTCATGCGTGAATGTAGATGCAAAATACTCGTTTAGATTGTTAGCCACCTGAGCAGGATCCTCAACTGTTGAACCATCAATATCCAGTGGACCAATCTGATTCATCCCTTTCCTTTTCGAGTTCAAGTATGTAAAGAACTCTTTTCTGTTTTTCTTTGCATCCTTTGCCAAAGATTTTTCATAGTCTGCCTTTGCCTGCCTAATCTCCTTTGTGACTTGGTTACAGACCAACTTATATCTATCATAGGCTTCCATGTCACCCATTAATTTGTATGTATCCCATGCATTTTTCTTCTCTGCCACATGTCTCATTAGTTCATCTGACAACCATTTAGGCCTAAACCTTGAACAATATTTCTTAGTTGGTATGTAAAGCCTGGTAGCCTCCAAGATTAGTTCCTTGAATGCTTCCCATTTTGAGTTTGCTGTTGGTAACATCATCAGTTGGTCCCACTGTATAGAATTTAAATACTGTCTCAGACCATCATAGTCGCCTTTACGAAAACAAAAACCCTTCCCTTTACCTCTGATGGTAGTTACCTCCTTGAGTAAATCCCACTTCAACACACTGTGATCACTGCCACCTAGTGGTTCATTTATCTGCAGGTTCTTAATGCATGAGGAATCACTACTGATAATCAGATCAAGAGTATTGCTCCCTCTCGTTGCCTCACGAACATGCTGATGTAGAAAACAATCATCCAATAAATCCACAAAAGCCTTGCTAGTGTGCGAGTGACCAACCCACAAATTCCAGTCAATATCTGGGAAATTAAAGTCCCCCATTATAAGACTCTCTGATTTACTGGCCCACTCTATTTCCCTGTACAATATCTTATTATACTCATCAGAGTCATTAGGCCTATAGCACACTCCTACTCTCAAATTTGATTTCCCTATGCTTATGTCACACCAAACTGACTCGACGCTGCCCTGTCCATCGATGTCGACTGGCTTCACTTCCTTGGACTTTATGTGTTTCTTAATTAATAGCATAACCCCTCCTCCCCTCCTGTCGTGCATAACCCCTCCTCCCCTCCTGTCATGCAAGATGTGGCTACTAAATAATGACTGTTGAAATTAGGGTGTGGCAGGGATGGGGGGTGAGACATAGCGACCAGGTGTTACTGCTTCTTACCTGCTAAGAGCTAGGTACTGGCCGATAACATAACAGAACACATAACACTTACACGTCCAACACACTACATACAAATGGCCGGTTTTGGCATAAGCTTCAACACAAGAAGTACAATAGCGGCTTATGGTCGGAACCCTGGGATCTGCCACAACAACACATGAATATTCCTGTTGCAATAAGGGAATATTTTATACCTTAAAAATTATCCCCTTCAAAATGATTGACTTGGCCTTGCACACACTGTTCCAAGCACAGAAAGGAAGTCACATTTCTGGAAGTCATTTTAACACTTCAGTCGTTTTTTTTTTCTTTTTCTGAATATTTTCAATGAATTGAAAATGAATTCCCTTAAGCATATTTTTCAGTTTAGAGAGGAGAAAAAGTCAAAGGGGACTAGGTCTGGTGAGGTTGCATTTTCACACGAAGGGATTCGTTTTTTGACCAGGAACTGGTGAACGGAGAGCTATTGTGTGCTGGAGCATTGTCTCAATATACAGCATCCAATCACCCTTCCACAATTCAGGTTTCCTCCTTTGAATTTTTTCATGAAGCCTTGCCAGAACTTCAGTATAGTACATTTGACAGTCTGATTTGGTGGGATGTATTCAGTCATAATAATTATTTAATATCAAAGAAAACAAGAAGCACAATTTTCATTTGGCCATTCTTCATTTTTTTTATTTTTGGAGTATTCCATCTTTCACTGCATTGACTGATTGTTAGTTTCTGGATCATACTGGAACAGCTAACTTTCATCACAAATAATCAGTACTCAGAAAATCTGGATATTCAATTTTTTAAAAATATTTTCACAAACTTGGAGTCTTCTCATTCTTTGGTCTTCGTTCAAAATTTGTCACTATCTTGGTGCACACTTTTCTCATGCCAATTTTCAGTTAAAATGTTTCTGTTTCTTTGTCCACAGTGAGTCACACTTATATGGGCCACAATTTCATCAGTTTTCACAGATACTTGGACAGACAACTTGAGTAGTCGAGATCTGCCAATTTTCGTAAAATCAGACAAATGCTAATAATTTATTGTATGCAACTCCAGTACTAATTTTTCCTTGTAGAGGATCTGCGATTTCATTATGGATTTAAAATAAACTTTGTGGATTTTTTTTGAAAAGGGTAGTATAGGTTATTTTAGATATGTCCAAAATTTCTTGGAGCTGCCTTTGCCAGCTCCAAGAAACTATGGATATACCTAAAAAGTTCGGCTATCAACAAAAAAACAATAGATTTCAAACAGCAAACAAATGTAGTTTATGCAATTCCCTGCACACCAGATTATGCAATTCCCTGCACGAGAACATCGGTACATACAAGAATCCAAAAACATAAAAGCAGTTTAAAAGTAACCGCAAATAACAAAGAAAAAAACAGACCAAACGGAAAAAAATAATAGTTCCAAATTGGTAGCTCACTATTTAGATACAGGACATTAACCCTCCTTCGAAAAAGTGATAATAATTGACAAACAAGACAAAATTTAAGTTAGAAACCAGGGAGACTCTAGCAATGAGATTAACAAACAGATCAATAAACATACATAGGCCAATAATAATCTCTGAAGAATGGGACCTAAAACAAATATCCTATAAGTTCAACTTTAACAACAGAACATAACACCCCCCCTCCCCAAATCCAGGACCTCTACTAATGGGGACGGGTAGTCACGCACCCAGATTTCTGAGTGAAACCCCTTTCTTTCCCTTTCCTACCTTTTTTTTCGCCAAACAAACAAACAAAAAAAAAAAAAACATCTACAATTTCCAAATTCCCAAACTATAAGTGTAATACGGTGTGTCGGGAAATTTTTTCCTTCACCCTTTTTTGACTACTCAATACCCCCCCCCCCACGCTTCCTGGGCTATAAAAGATGGCCTCGACACATATTCACCCTCCTTTCAATATGGTATTAACGAAAAGTCCCCATCAGGCTTCAGGACATCATCTTCCTTTAGCCTACAATTACTCCCCATGCAAGGATTTAGGACAAAAGCTGGCTTTTTCCTTTGTCCTCCTTTCATATAATTTCAATTTCAACACCTTCTGAATTACACCCCACCCAGATGCAGCCATTCAAGAAGAAAACCATAGGTAAGAGTATTCTTCTGCCTTAAAATAAAATATATACTATTCCTAAAATTTAATATTCCTTTCCAAATATAGCCTATACTACCCTTTTGAAAAAAATCCACAAAGTTTATTTTAAATCCATAATGAGATTGCAGATCCTCTACAAGGAAAAATAACAATAAATTATTAGACTATAAAGCATTTAGGGCTGAAGCCCCAAGCTATGGAAAAGTCTAGACTATGTATAAGTATAGTGCTAAAGCATCAATAATACACAGTCAAATCGGAATTAACAGAATGTTAGCAAAATGGCATCGTATTAAGTTATATCTCATATTGTGAATACCTTCACAACGAGTTGCTATGATATTGCACAACTTTGAATAAGTAATGCTTCACCTGAGGAGAAGACTAATGTTACTTCTTCTCACATGGATACCACCGCCCAGACAGCACCGTTTCAGGGCTATTTTGTATTTGTGTGCGATAATAACTCGACTATCCACTTGTCCCTATTAGACTTAGAAAAGCAAAAAAGATAGAGGGAAAGTAATAGTAGGAGTGGAAGAGGAAAAGAAACGGTGTAGAAGAATGAAAGGTACAGTAACTCCAACTCACACCACTCAAAAACTCAAACTCCTCGAATAGGCAACGCTTCCCCAGTGGAGAAGGCGGATGTTACCTATTCTTGGAAACTCCCGACATCATCAGGCTCCCCCTTGTGCTATTTCAGGGCTATTTGGCCCTTCTTCGGTGAGTGGGTGGGTAGGTACCCGAGTGATGCAATGGCAGCAAAACAGTTATGAAGTATAACTCCACAATATGAGAGATGCCTGATGGGATATGTGTTTAGACTATAAAGCTTTTAGGGGTGAAGCCTCAAGCTATGGAAAAGTCTAGACTATAAGTATAGTGCAAAAAGCATCAATAATACATAGTCAAATCTGAATTAACAGAATGTTAGCAAAACGGCATCGTTTTAAGTTATATCTCATATTGTGAATACCTTCACAATGAGTTGCCTAAACTCGGGTACCTACTCACCCACCGAAGAAGGGCCAAATAGCACTGAAACAGTGCCGTCTGGGTGGTGGTATCCATCTGAGAATAAGTAACATTAGTCTTCTCCTCAGATGAAGCGTTACTTATTCGAAGTAGTGCAATATCATGGCTACTCGTTGTGAAGGTACTCACAATATGAGATATAACTTAAAACGATGCCGTTTTGCTAACATTCTGTTAATTCAGATTTGACTATGTATTATTGATGCTTTCGCACTATACTTATACATAGTCTAGACTTTTCCATAGCATTAGCATTAGCAGAGGCATTTGACGCAAGAAAGCAAGCTTATGCAGCATCAGCCAAAAAAAAAAAAAAAAAAACCCACTTCCACTTCACCCCTCTGTTCGTTCAAAATACCTGTCCAGCTGAGCCTTAAACTTATTTAGGCTATCAACCTCCACCACAAGGGATGGCAGTCTGTTCCACCAACCAACCACCCGCTGGCTAAAGGCAAATTTCCGCACGTCTATCCTACATCTGTCTTTCCTCAATTTGAATTTATGCCCTCTCAGGTGATTTTTCTGAGCTGGAGGAAGAATCCCATCAGCATTGAGCATGCTTAAACCATTCAAGGCTTTATACACCTCTATCAGATCACCTCGCTGGTGCCTAGTCTCCAGACACTGTAATTTGCAAAACTTAAGCCTTTCTTCGTAAGAGCACCCCTTTGTTCCATTCACTAATCTTGTTGCCCTTCTCTGTACTCGTTCCAGCAGCTCTACATCCTTCTTGAAATAAGGCCTCCAGACCTGTATACAGTACTCTAGGTGTGGCCTGACCATTGCCTTATACAATGGAATAATCACCTCCTTATCCCTGCTGGAAAAATTCCTGTATATCATTGACAATACTCCATGAGCTACTCTTGCAGCCCGTCTGCACTGCTCAGAGAACTTCATATCTGCCTGCACAATCACCCCCAAGTCCCTTTCATTCTCTACCACTGTCAGTGTAGTACCACAGAGTTGATACGTTGCTCTGGGGTTGCTGTTTCCCATGTTTAGTACTTTACATTTGTAAATGTTAAACTTCATTTGCCACCTCTCAGCCCATCTGCTCAACCTTTCCAGATCCTGTTGCAGCAGCATAGTGTCAGTAGTGTCCTTGACAACCCTGCCACCCTTTGTATCATCTGCAAACTTGGACATTAAGCTTGATATACCATCATCAATATCATTTATAAATACAGAAAACAATAATGGACCCAACACTGAGCCCTGAGGGACTCCACTAATAACATTAGTCCACGATGAGCAGTGTCCATTGATTACCACTCTCTGTCTTCTCCCACTCAACCACCCCTTTATCCATAGCAGCAATTTGCCTCCAATGTCACACTGCTCCAATTTGTGTAGCAGTCTTCCATGTGCAACAGTATCAAAAGCCTTTCTAAGATCCAAGTATATAATATCAAAGTTATTTCCTGCATCCAGTTCTTTTGTGACTGCATCATAGTATCCAATCAAGTTGGTCAGGCAAGACTTCCGCTTAACAAAACCATGCTGTGTCTGAGCTATAACTGAAGTCTTGTCTAAATGATCCTGCAGTGCTTCTTTAACCAGTGCCTCCATTAATTTTCCTGGAACAGAAGTTAAGCTCACAGGTCTATAATTACTTGTGTCAGCCTTTGATCCTCCTTTGTGAATTGGGGTCACATTTGCACATTTCCAGTCTATGGGTACCTCCCCTGAGTCCAAGGAAGCTCTCATAATTATGGCTAAGGGTTTGCTTACTTCCTTTGCTGCCTCCTTTAATATAACTGGATAGATCCCATCCACCCCAGGTGCCTTTCTTGTGTTTATCTTCAAAAGTTTCTCCTCCACTTTACTCCCACTTATTTCAAGATTCTGTAGCTTACTGCTAGAGTTGAATACACCTCTGGCATTCCCCTTGCTGAATAACTCCTCATGTGTGAATGTCGATGCAAAATATTCATTTAGTTTGTTAGCTACCTGAGCAGGATCATCAACAGTTGACCCATCAATATCAAGTGGACCAATCTGATTCATCCCCTTCCTTCTAGAGTTTACATAAGTAAAGAACTCTTTGCTGTTTTTCTTTGCATCCCTTGCCAAGGATTTCTCGTAATCTGCCTTCGCCTGCCTGACCTCCTTTGTAACTTGGTTGCATATCAACTTGTATCTATCATAGGCTTCTGTGTCATGTGTTAATTTGTAAGTATCCCATGCATTTTTCTTCTCTGCCATATGCCTCATTAGTTCATCTGACATCCATTTTGGCCTAAACCTTGAACAATATTTCTTAGTTGGTATGTAAAGCCTAGTAGCTTCCAAGATAAGTTCTTTGAATGCTTCCCATTTTGAATTTGCTGTTGGTAACATCATCAGTTGGTCCCACTGTATAGAATTTAAATACTGTCTCAGTCCATCGTAGTCGCCTTTACGGAAGCAATAACCCTTCCCTTTACCCCTAATGGTAGTTACCTCTTTCAGTAAATCCCACTTCAGCACACTGTGATCACTGCCACCTAGTGGTTCATTTATCTGCAGATTCTTAATGCATGAAGAATCTGCAGATAAATTTCTTCTTCGGTGAGTGGGTGGGTAGGTACCCGAGTGATGCAATGGCAGCAAAACAGTTATGAAGTATAACTCCACAATATGAGAGATGCCTGATGGGATATGTGTTTAGACTATAAAGCGTTTAGGGCTGAAGCCTCAAGCTATGGAAAAGTCTAGACTATAAGTATAGTGCAAAAAGCATCAATAATACATAGTCAAATCTGAATTAACAGAATGTTAGCAAAACGGC
Source organism: Mastigoproctus giganteus (assembly GCF_048544385.1). Taxonomy (NCBI): domain Eukaryota; kingdom Metazoa; phylum Arthropoda; class Arachnida; order Uropygi; family Thelyphonidae; genus Mastigoproctus; species Mastigoproctus giganteus. Next base: position 239,432,992 of record NC_143579.1, on the reverse strand, counting down.
ATCGTTTTAAGTTATATCTCATATTGTGAATACCTTCACAATGAGTTGCCATGATATTGCACTACTTCGAATAAGTAACGCTTCACCTGAGGAGAAGACTCGGGTACCTACTCACCCACCGAAGAAGGGCCAAATAGCCCTGAAACAGTGCCGTCTGGGTGGTGGTATCCATCTGAGAATAAGTAACATTAGTCTTCTCCTCAGATGAAGCGTTACTTATTCGAAGTAGTGCAATATCATGGCTACTCGTTGTGAAGGTACTCACAATATGAGATATAACTTAAAACGATGCCATTTTGCTAACATTCTGTTAATTCAGATTTGACTATGTATTATTGATGCTTTCGCACTATACTTATACATAGTCTAGACTTTTCCATAGCTTGAGGCGTCAGCCCTAAATGCTTTATAGTCTAAACATATCATATACCATTAGGCATCTCTCATATTGTGGAGTTATACTTCATAACTGTTTTGCCACCATTGCATCACTTGGGTACCTACCCACCCACCGAAGAAAAAGGGCCAAATAGCCCTGAAACAGCACCAGGGGGAGCCTGATGATGTCTGGAGTTTCCAAGAATAGGTAACAACAGCCTTCTCCACTGGGGAAGCGTTGCGTATTCGAGAAGTTTGAATTTTTGAGTGGTGTGAGTTGAAGGAGTTACTGTCCCTTTCATTCTTCTACGTTTCTTTTCCTCTTCAACTCCTACTATTACTTTCCCTCTACCTTTTTTGCTTTTCTAAGTCTAATAGGGAGAAGTGGACAGTCAAGTTATTATCCCACACACATATACAAAATAGCCTTGAAACGGCATCAGGGGGAGCCTGATGATGTCCGGAGTTTCCAAGAATAGGTAACAACAGCCTTCTCCACTGGGGAAGCGTTGCCTATTCGAGGAGTTTTTTGAGTGGTGTGAGTTGAAGGAGTTACTGTCCCTTTCATTCTTCTACACCATTTCTTTTACTCATCCACTCCTAGTATTACTTTCCCTCTACCTTTTTGCTTTTCTAAATCTAATAGGGACAAGTTGATAGTCGAGTTATTATCCCACACATACAAAATAGCCCTGAAATGGCACCAGGGGAAGGTTGGTTGGTTGGTTATTGGAAGTTTAATGGCGCATCAGCATCTAAGGCTATCGTGCGCCAAGTCTAAGGTAATAAAATATAAATATGTCCAAGAATAGGTTAACAACGGTCCTTCTCCACTGGGGAAACGTTGCCTATTCGAGGAGTTTTTGAGTGGTGTGAGTTGAAGGAGTTACTGTCCCTTTCATTCTTCTACACCGTTTCTTTTCCTTTTCCACTCCTACTATTACTTTCCCCTCTACCTTTTTTGCTTTTCTAAGTCTAATAGGGAGAAGTGGATAGTCGAGTTATTATCCCACACATATACAAAATAGCCCCGAAACAGTACCATCTGGGTGGTGGTATCCATCTGAGAATAAGTAACATTAGTCTTCTCCTCAGATGAAGCATTACTTATTCGAAGTAGTGCAATATCATGGCAACTCGTTGTGAAGATATTTACAATATGAGATATAACTTAAAATGATGCCGTTTTGCTAACATTCTGTTAATTCAGATTTGACGATGTATTATTGATGCTTTCTCAATATACTTATACATAATAAATTATTAGCATTTGTCCAATTTTACAAAAATTAGCTGGTCTCGACTAAAGTTGTCTGTCCAACTGTCTAATAAAGTTTCGAGACTCTAGGACCTCCACATATTTTTCTACTCTATTTCACAGATACCAGACAGAATGGTCATTCACTGTCTTCAACATTCTCTCTTCCTTCTAAAAATCTTTTATACCTTTTAAACACGCAAGATATTAACATAGTATCTTTTCCACAAACTTGACGTTACAACTCATAACTTTCGGTTGCTGTTTTCTTTAATTTTGTTGAAAATGCGAGGTTTATTCATTGTTCAATTCTTTTATCTGTAATTTTTTTGGCAAACTGCAAAAACACAACGTAACGAACAACCTGTCCCACTGCAAAGTGAATGGCCATGTTGGAACATGACTTAGCAGACAAATGGGGAGAGGTTCAAGATCAACTGCTGTGCCTTTGTTCTGTAGGTGGCACTTGGTGTGTAGTGGCCATGAACGCAGTTTCATTATCTAATAGTCACTGTGTGTGTGTGTGTGTGTGTGTGTGTGTGTGTGTGTGTGTGTGTGTGTGATTGGACCAGGGACACTGCTATATATAACAGAAAGAACCCAATGACCATAATGGAATACAGGTAGGTAAAAAGTGAATAGGAGTGAGTTAACAAAATCAGAAATTGAAACTACGGAAAACCCGGAAGGAACATGAAAACTAAAAAGTACTTAATGCTGTTGATCCCATGATTTCAATAACTTCACCAGGGATCAATCGTCAAAAAACAGGAAAGACAGCAAAAAGTAAGGCCTCTGTTTCTGACATGAAATATATGTAGCACATGGTGGGAACTGTGAAGTCATATTGAATTTTGAATTGCGTTGAAATCATGGGATCTAAAGCATTAAGTATTTCTTTTTATTTCTTATTTTTTATGTACCTTCCGGATTTTCATTAGTTTTGATTTCTGGCTTCAAATCATTCCTATTCTTTTCTTCATATATATATATATATATATATATAGGTAGGTAGACTGTGCTTTTAATAGAGAGCAGCCCTCAGTAGGCTGTTCTCTATTAAAAGTGTTTGAGAAAACTATCTTAACAGCACTGATCGACCAATGCTTCTCTTATAGACTCAAACATCTGCATGCGGTAATTCTCAAAAGATCTACATATACAAACTTACTGGACATCCTATTTAAAATTCAAACTGCTCTCGACAGTAAATCTCAGCTGGATGTCATCTTCCTTGATATTTCATCTGCTTATGATAAGCTCTCAATTCCCATTCTCATCTACATTCTAGAAAAGTAGATGTTTGGCATTACAGGAAGCCTGCTAAAAACCATCAACCTCATCCTTACACCAAGACAACTCATAATCAGCTATAAATCCCTCCAACAGGAGTGCATTATAACGAGTGGAGTACCACAAGGAGGTGTCCTGTCTGGTCTACTGTTCGCTGCTGCCCTTGAACCTTGCCCCACAAAAAGGTACACTGATTTCTCATTATAAGCAGATGACCTCGAATTACACATAACAAACTCACCTGATAAATCAGCAAGTCTCCGTCCTGATCGACAGCCTTGTAACCTATCTACTGCAAATAGGTCTGGAACTAAACGTATCAAGATCAGCTCAAATTACCTTTACAAAAAAGAGAATCAAAGATGACATCACAGCCTATCACAATGAATTACAGATAAGGAAAGTGAAGTCTCACATCGACCTCGGCATGAGGGCCTCGCTTTTCAGAACCATTTTTCGACCATGAAATCGAAGACTTTCTCAGCGATGTGGGCAATTTGACAGGAGCTGACGGGGTTACTGAACATCGATGTAGTTAGAGGATATGTCCAGCAGCGCCTACAACCTATCGCACTATGTGCATCACCAATCTGGTCTTCTGCCCCAACATCGTATATAAACAGATTCCTGGCAGTCGAGTACTGGGTAATGTGATGGATGAACAGGGTCACGGGCAATGCATTCACCATCTCAGGGCTGTTTTATATACTAACTTAAATAGCACTCCCTGGAGAGTTCACATAGCATCGAGGAATATTCTTCTTTCCCGGATGCTTACCGGTGTGATTGACGACCCCAGTCTTCGAGGACTTATCTCTACTCCACGTGCTGGATGCAGTAATGACAACCCCTACCTACCATACTATCCAACCTGTGCTATCTGAAAAATCTCTTCCCAAACAACACAGTCAACCTTTTCAATTCATTGGCAATAGACCCTATGAAATACGAAAGCAAGCAGTACAGAGTGAAGAGCCTCTCCGAAGCATACAGCTTACTTCAACTACAATCCTGTCAATAATTGAATTTTGTAGAAAATATTGTAAATATATGCATTTGCGTAAGTATTGAAAATAATTATAATTCTTGCATTTTTTGTACACCCTTCTTATATTGTAAATATATAAGGATATAATCAGAATATGACAACTTACTGTCGAGCCTGGCAGGAATCTTGTCATATATCCTTTCATCTTCATATTGCATTTTCTTTGTTAAAATTCATGTATGGCTGTTTGCCATTCATTCAACTGGAATTAACTGGTATTAATTTTATCTTAATTTTGCATTTTACTTTTTTTTAAAATTATATTTGATTTTTTATTCCTTTTCTTTTTGTTCTCTGTCAGTCAGCTATGACATATACGTCTTCTCACTTTTTCTGTCTACTACGTGTATGTCATGACAGAAACAGAGGTCTTACTTCTTCCTGTATTTCTTTTGGTTTTGGCTGCCGGCTCATGATTACATAGTTAAAATCTTAGGATCTATAGCATTAAGTACCATTTTTATTTTATTTAAATTTTAAGCTATCTGCTTTTATTTTTCAGCCATTTTTTTAAAAAATTTTTTGACAGATCAGCATACCTACTCATACACTTATCTACTCTATCTATACATAAAGAGGGGTGCGCGCGCGCACGTGTGTGCGAAAATGCCTAAAAACTCTTGAGCTGCTAGAACAGTTCATAGGGTTTTGTCAATGATATATATATACAGGAACTTTGGCAGTAGGGATAAAGAGGTAACTATCCCATCGTATAAGGCAATGGTTATGTCATATGTGGAATACTGTGCACAGGTTTGGAAATAGATCTCTTGGATAGAGTGAAGAGAAGATCAGCAAGTTCAGTTAAGAACATCAAAGGGTTTATGGAAATTGCTGTTTGGCTGGCTGGGACATTCTGTGATAGAACATGTTGATGTTGCCTGATGGTAATAAGTTTTCAAACAGAATAATGCATCATACCAGTGGGACAGATATGTACAGGTATGGTTTGGTGAATAGCATTAGCATTAGTAGCAGCATATGATGCAAGAAAGCAAGATTATGCAGCATCAGTCAAAAAAAAAAAAAAAAAACCGCTCCGATTTCACCCCTCTGTTCGTTCCAAATACCTGTCCAGCTCAGCCTTAAATTTATTTAGGCTATCGACTTATCGACTTCACAACAAAGGATGGAAGTCTGTTCCACCAACCAGCTACCCGCTGGCTAAAGGCACACTTCCGCACATCTATTCTACACTGTCTTTCCTCAATTTGAATTTATGTCCTCTCAGGTGATTATTCTGAGCAAGAGGAAGAATCCCATCAGCATTGAGCATGCTCAAACCATTCAAGGCTTTATACACCTCTGTCAGATCACCTCGCCAGTGCTTAGTGATTATTCTGAGCAAGAGGAAGAATCCCATCAGCATTGAGCATGCTCAAACCATTCAAGGCTTTATACACCTCTGTCAGATCACCTCGCCGGTGCTTAGTCTCTAGACACTGTAATATGCAAAACTTAAACCTTTCTTCATAAAAGCAACCCTTTGTTCCATTCGCTAATCTTGTTGTCCTTCTCTACTCGTTCTTGCAGCTCTATATCCTTCTTGAAATGAGGCCTCCAGACCTGTATACAGTACTCAACGTGTGGCCTGACCATTGCCTTATACAAGGGAATAATCTCCTTATCCCTGCTAGAAAAATTCCTATATACCATTGACAAGACACCATGAGTTACCCTTGCAGACCATCTGCACTGCTCAAAAAACTTCATATCTGCCTGCACAATTACCCCAGGTCCTTTTCCTTCTCTACCACTGTCAGTGTAGTACCACAGAGTTGATACATCACTCTGGGGTTACTGCTTCCCATATGTAGTACTTTACATTTGTCAATGCTAAACTTCATTTGCCACCTCTCAGCGCATCTTATTATTATTATTATTAGCCATATAGTGCAAGGAAGCCTGAGGCTTATGCTGCACCAGCCAAAAAAAAAATTTCTGAATTACCCTGAGAGAGAGAGAGAGAGAGAGAGAGAGAGAGAGAGAGAGAGAGAGAGAGAGAGAGAATAAGAGTCAGAAGTAGAAAGGAAGGGAATCACCAAGAAAGAGAAGAATGATGATATCCAGCTCGGGACCCTGGGTGTGCCAAGCCCATACTCAACAGATGTGAGCCCCTGGGGAAAAATCTGCTTAACTTTTCTAGATGCTGTTGCAGCAGTGTACTGTCATTAGTGTCCTTAACAACCCTGCCAACCTTTGTATCATCTGCTAACTTGGACATTAAGCTTGAACAATCATCAATATCATTTATAAATACAGAAACAACAATGGACCCAACACTGAACCCTGAGGGACTCCACTAATAACATTAGTCCACTATGAGCAGTGTTCATTGATTACCACTCTCTGTCTTCTCCCAATCAACCATCCCTTTATCCATAGCAGCAATTTGCCTCCAATGCCACACTGCTCCAATTTGTGTGGCAGTCTTCCATGTGCAACAGTATCAAAAGCCTTTCTAAGATCCAAATATATGATATCAAAGTTATTCCCTGCATCCAGTTACTTTGTGACCACATCATAGTATCCAATCAAACTGGTCAGGCAAGACTTTCCCTTAACAAAACCATGCTGTGTCCGAGCTATAACTGAAGTCTTGTCTGGATGATCCTGCTGTGCTTCTTTAACCAGTGCCTCCATTAATTTCCCTGGAGCAGAAGTTAAACTAACAGGTCTATAATTACTTGTGTCGCCCTTTGATCCTCCTTTCTGAATTGGGGTCACATTTGCACATTTCCAGTCCATGGGCACCTCCCCTGAGTCCAAAGAAGCTCTCATAATTATGGCTAAAGGTTTGCTTACTTCCTTTGCTGCCTCCATTTTATATATAACTGGATAGATCCCATACACCCCGGGTGCCTTTTTTATGTTTATCTTCAACAATTTCTCCTCCACTTTCCTCTCAGTTATTACAAAATCATCTAGCTCACTGCCCAAGTTTAACTCACCTCTGGCATTCCCCTCCCTGATGGGTGAATGTAGAGGCAAAATACTCATTTAGTTTGTTAGCCACCTGAGCAGGATCATCGACTGTTGAACCATCAATATTCAGTGGACCAATCTGATTCATCCCTTTCCTTCTAGAGTTTATATAGGTAAAGAACTATTCGTTGTTTTTCTTTGCATGCTTTGCCAAGGATTTCTTATAATCTACCTCTGCCTGCCTAATCTCCTATGTGACTTGGTTACAGACCAGCTTATATCTCTCATAGGCTTCCATGTCACCCATTAATTTATATGTATCCTATACATTTTTCTTCTCTGCCATATGTCTAATTAGTTTATCTGACAGATATCTATTTAGGCCTAAACCTTGAACAATATTCTTAGTTGATATGTAAAGCCTAGTAACTTCCAAGATAAATTCTTTGAATGCTTCCCATTTTGAATTTGCTGTTGGTAACATCATCAGTTGGTCCCACCGTATAGAATTTAAATACTGTCTCAGACCATCATAGTCGCCTTTACGAAAGCAAAATCCCTTCCCTTTACCCCTGATGGTGGTTACCTATTTGAGTAAATCCCACTTCAGCACACTGTGATCACTGCCACCTAGTGGTTCATTTATCTGCAGATTCTTAATGCATGAAAATTCACTACTGATAATCAGATCAAGAGTATTACTCCCTCTAGTTGCCTCCCAAACATGCTGATGTAGAAAACAATCATCCAATAAATTCGCAAAAGCCTTGCTAGTGTGTGAGTGACCAACCCACAAATTCCAGTCGACATCCAGGAAATTAAAATCCCCCATTATAAGACTCTGATTTAGTGGCCCAGTCTATTTCCCTATACAGTTTCTTAATACACTCATCAGAGTAATTAGGCCTATAACACACCAAACTGACTTGACACTGCACTGTCCAGCGATGTTGACTGGCTTCACTTCGTTGGATTTTGTGTGTTTCTTAACTAATAGCATAACCCCTCCTCCCTATCCTGTCTATCCTTCCTGAACACATTGTACTCCCCATATTCCAGTTCTGCATTCCTTATATCTGTGTGACACGACGTCTCTGATATCCCAACAATATCTGCCTTTGATGTTTTGAGCAATACCTCAAATTTATTTACCAAACTCCTAGCATTGGTGTACATGCAAGTATACATGAACCTGTTCCTATTCTTAGCTACCCTAACACAACCCATGTGTTTACTTGTACCACAATAACTCCCAGCAGTCTCTGAAATACCCTGCATCTTGTTTTCCAGGCTGCTGCTCATTCCAATAGAAGCAGTGCAAGAATCACTTTCACCTCTGCCAGTGACTACTGTTAATCTATCATTCCTTGTGTTCCCCCTCTAGCAGTTTTCCGACTCACCTAACACTGTCTCGATAGCATCAGCAAATATTCTTGCACCCTTTCTATTTAAGTGTGTCCCATCCCTGTAGAAGCAGTCTCTCCTGTTAACAAGTACAGACCAAGCTGAAAAAAATTCTACCCCTTGAGCTTTGCACAATCTTTCCAGGGCCGAATTGATCGACAAGGCTCTCATCATATACTCCCTCCTATCATATCTGGGCAGAACTGCAGACACTTTCAAATTCAACCCTAATTCACGGCTTTTTTTCAACAGTGACCTGTAATTGTTGATAGCATCAGCAAATATTCTTGCACCCTTTCTATTTAAGTGTGTCCCATCCCTGCCGGTCTCCTACTCTTAATATCATTAGTGCCAACGTGTACAACAATATCACCTTTTGTGCTCTTAAAAGATGATATCTGCTCTACAACGTCATCAACCTTTGCCCCTGGCAGACATATGCTGACAGCTTTAACTTCTCCAGTGTCTAACCCCCCCCCCAATTCCCATCAATCCAACTGGTGAAAAACTGAATAAATATTTTGCAACTACATTCATGTTCGCTAATACTGACTGGGATTTAAAGGTATTATGATTACTGAAAGTATGATTGAAGAGAAACTGTTGAGCTAAAAGTAAACAACACACGGAACTGATGGAATCTATCCACTTATATTAAAAGTAGAAACAAAAAAAAAAGGTAATCAATGTTAAGCCATAATGAGTTCAGTTTTGCATTTGGGGGAAGACCATACTGACTGAGCACGAGCAAAATGTCTCTTATTCGCGAAGGCGGTTCAAAGGGACCTACAACTTTGCCTTCTGTGTCAGAGGAAATAATGGAACCACTAGTTAAAGAAATGCAAGTCCTCTCAATAGCAGTATGGATATGTTAAGGAGAGGTAGGGATCAGGTCTGATGAATCTGATTACATCCAGTTCTTTTGTTACTTTTATCCAAAGGAATCAATGGAATGTACATTATACAGTTAGATTTTAGTACACTCTTTGATACTATGCCAAACAAATGCCCAGTGGAAAAACTGGAACAAAGTGGCATCGGGGGTTAAATGAATAGAAGGTTGGTTAAATGATGGTAGTTATAAATTATCACTGCTTTTTGTGGAGTAATGTTATGAGTGGGATTCCATAGGGTTCAGTGCTAAGCTTCTTTTATGTGTTTAATATTTATTAATGACATTAATATATGTTTGCTGAAGTTTTGATAATATAAAGTTGAGCATGCCGGGTAGTTAACGGCATTACATGCTCACTTCATCTGATGCATTTAATCATCAGATGGTCTGAAAAGTGATGTGGCATTACCACATGTGTTCAAAACCCAGCCAAATGTTGTGCCATAATGCATATGAGCAGTCATTCTTAAGTGGTTAATGAATTCTTAAGTCAAGTCAATCCTTAAGTGATTAAGCGTAAAAGTAAAGGAAAGTGAATGAAATTAATAACCATTTATTCTTTCAGCACTGCATTAGCATTAGTAGAGGCATACGATGCAAGAAAGCAAGCTAATGCAGCATCAGCCAAAAAAAAAAAAAACACTTCAATTTCACCCCTCCGTTCATTCAAAATACCTGTCCAGGTGAGCCTTAAATTTATTTAGGCTATCAAATTCCACAACAAGGGATGGAAGTCTGTTTCAGATTAAGCCTGATCCCTGATTGAGCTCTAGGCTATTAGTAAGAATGTTTCTTTTTTTTTTTTTTTTCCTAGCTTAGTACAGGTAAATTCATATATGTGGAATAAACTTTTGACAAAATTGAGTTTTGTTCAGATTTACAGCTTAGCCCAAAAAAAGTAAGTGTTTGCTTTTAGCTATGAATTCTAGACTACTTTTCAACCATTATTTATAAATTTTTGGAATGGTGAGCTTTTCAGATTTTTCAGTGCATTCAGTTTGTCATAATGCATTCTCTCAAACATAGGTGGATGCAAATGTGTTAATCAGAGTATGCAGCTTCAATATGATCTAGATAAACTAGGCAAATTGGCTGAAGTTTTCATTATCCTTCTTTTGATAATCTAACCTTATTAAACAGGTTAACTTATCTAAATAGTGATTAGTTTTTAATTAAGCATTCAGGAAACAGAATGGTCTTAATTAAGTTTAGGTTACCTATTAAAGAAAAAACTTGGAATTGATTTGTAGTTGCTGTCAGTAAATGACTGCTCAGTAGAAACCAATGGACAGATGAGCATCATACAGTGAGATTATCAAGCTATGGGAAAGTTGCCATCAGTTTTTGTTTCCTCTTTTCCTTTTGCAGTTCAGTTTATTTTTTTTTTTTATTTTGTTATAAAAAAAACCTGGCTCACAAGACTGAACCAAGCTTGGTTGTACAATATTCAATGATTTTGGGGGGGGGGGGGAACGTTTGAAAATCGCAATCTCCAGAATTTATACAGTAGTTATGCCTCTGACCTTAGCAGGCTTCTCTGCCGCCTTCAAAATCTGTTACCATTGGTTATGTGTAAATCGGGACCTATCAAGTAGTCACTTTGCCTTTTACCAATTTTGCCGTGTAACATTATTCCTATTTGCACTTTTCTAATTGAGAATAAAAGATGCGAGTGACTTAGCGAAGAAGTGACATATTAAAACCAACAGGATTAAATGAGGAAGGTTTGTCAGACTAATCATAGCGCTTATTGCAGTGGCTATATTTTACATCATACAAATCAAGCTGAATAGGCGTCACACAACCCATTTCTATCAATACATATTTTTCGATAAGTAGTTTCCATCGTAATTTTTATGAGTAGTTACTAACGTTTCTAATGAGATGATCTTTCCGAGAACTATGCAAATAAGTTAGGCTACAACAAACTTAGGAAAGCTTATGATCATAATCTAGAAGTTTTAGTGCAAAATTGCAACTAATACTCATTAAAACGCGATTTTATTTTTGTTTACCTTTAACCACCTCGAAGAACTAACAGCTACCACGAGTATTTTCTTTGCAAGTATGCAACGCGGAGAAAATGACGCAGAAATCAATAAAAGTGAATATATCTCTCTCGCTGACAGGTCATTTTTGGGAAGCATAAGAAACTAAGCAATTCTGAAAAGGCATTCCACAAGAAATGCTTAATTACCTGATCAAAAACTATCAGTTGTATAATTCTCTAAAAATTTAACTGTAATTTTTATTGCTTATAATGACACATACTAACAAAGTACACACACAGACTGCAAAAATCATTAATATATATATAGCCTCGTTTACGTTTATGCTACAGAGCAACCTGTGAGGATCTCAACTACTTTGATCAATATTAGCGCCCTCTCTCTTTCTCATTATTATCACATAGAAATCAATTTTATTTATTCTGAAGTGAAAGTAAGATTTTTGACACTTCTATAATGAACCTCATGAAAATTGAGTATTCATTAAAAAAAATATTAAATAGTCATGCATTGCATAGTTAGAAGTAGTTAACTTTGACTAGAAAAATGCCAAAATAATAATACAACACTGAAATTAACGTTTTTAATTATTTTGAAAGCGGCGTATAAAAAAGGGACATGGTGTGGATGAACAATGTATCCACTTATATTTAGGGAGGCAACAAAGGAGATAGGCAAACCCTTAGCCATAATTATGAAAGCATCTTTGGATTCAGGAGAGGTACCTGTGGATTGGAGATGTGTGAATATTTCCCCATTTCATAAAGGGGGATCAAAAAGCCACACGAGAAATTACAGACCTGTTAACTTATTATTATTGTTGTTGTTGCTCTTATATATTTTCTCCCTGACTGGGGGATTCCACTCCGTGACGGGAACTGCTACCAAGTACATAGGGTGTTTGTAATGTCTGGTATTACTGTTGGTCGAGGAAATCTCTGACTATCCTACAGGTGTTCAGGATTGCGACTTTCTGGAGTTCCTTGTAGGTGTTCTCTGGGAGACCTATTGCTGCAAGGCTGCTATATAGTCTTTGGTACCATACCGGTAGTTGACACGATGATCGGGATAGTCTATACTTCTAACATATGCCACATCTCCTTGACATCATGTCTCAGGTTCGTGTACTTCCTAATTTTTTCCTCATGGGTTTTCTGGACATTGCTAGTGTTGGGAACCGCTATTTCAATCAGGTAGGTAGCTTTTTCCATCTTGTCCACATGGTCTATGTCCGGTCTGCTGTGCGGAATGGTCTTATCCGTTATTATGGCGCGGTCCCAGTATAGCTTGTGGGTTCGGGTCTCTAGTACTGCCTGGGGTTCGTAATTGTAGTATGGTACACTTTCTTTGATCAACTGGTATTTCCTCACTAGTTTCTGATATATTATCCTGGCTACCTGGTCGTGTCTATCAGTATACTCATTCTGGATCACCTTGCACCCCGCAGTGATGTGCTGGATCGTTTCTGAGGCCAGGTGGCATCGTCGACATGTGTCATTTAATATTCCAGGCTCCTTCGCGATGTATTTTCTATAGTTTCTGATGTTGCTTATCTGGTCTTGGATGGCGAGCGTGAATCCTTCAGTCTCGGGGAAGAGCGTCCCGCTTGTGAGCCATGATTTGGAAGCAAATGTTATCGATTTGATCCTGATGTGACTTCTTTGCCCATCTTGTATCGTCTGCGCAGGAGGGGGTTCCTCGCTTAGGTTGAGTGGGGTATACCACTTATCTATCTTCCTTATGGCCTGCTGGAGTGGTGCTGTATTGTTCTTGAAGTAATCCTACAGGTTAACTATCGCTGTTTTCTGTTGCTCTATCAGGCCCGCCCTTCCTCCCTCTTTCCGAGCTATTGTTAGTCTACTGATGACTTCGGGTGGCGTTGGCGGCTTTTATCATCATTTTCCTTGTCTTTCGCATGTTATCTTCTAGGTCGGTGTTGTCCAATCTATGACCCAAAGGTTAGTACTGGAGCTGCTAATAAATAAAATTTTATTTTATTTATTATTATTTATTTATTTATATATATTTTATTATTATTATTATTATTTTATTTCATTTTATTTATTAATTTATTTTTATTTTTTTATTATTTTTTTTTTTATTTATTATTTTTTTTTAACACCACGGGGAAATTCCTTTTTTTCCCCCTCTGAAATGGGCCCCACAGAGGAATCTGGCCCATCTTTTGCCAACATCAGGTGAGTCAGAGTCTCCAATTGAGACTGGCCCACCTTCCCGTGGTGTGGACGAGTACCCAGAATCATCTTTCCAGGTGACTGATGATTCTGGGTAGCGGTCAGACACAACAACAGAATACACACAAACATACACTACTTATTTCTGGCCTTTCTACAGTGGTACTGTTCTTCACACAGATACGAGGCGGAGATGAACTGACGTTCTAGGTGCCGCCTGTTACAAAAACACATGTCCACAGTACTGGAGCTGCAGTCTGCGCGGTAGCACAGTGGTATCGTCACCGTGTGGAAAAGGCTGGGGTTCGAATCCCGTCGAACTAATCGGTCTCAGGCGTAGATAGAAAGGTTTTTTCCCTCAGAAACTGGGGTTTTTTCATCCAGCAAAACAGGCAAATCGACCAGAGAACACACGCAATTTACAGACACGAATACGGGTTAATGTAATCATTTACGGGTAACCCTAATATAATAATTTGATATTTTTTTTTTTTTTAGTACTGGAGCTTCACAGGTGTTTATGGCTTTAATAGTGTTCCCTCCGTTCAATTTTGCTTTCATCTGGCTTCTGAGTCTCTGATGATATTTTTGGGTCAGGCAGGCACTTCTTGATTTCCTTGTGCTATAACTGCTGAGCCTGCATCATCCCTAGACATTTCCTAGGACAGCAGGTCTCTCCGTCTGTCATAGCTCCGATCTCTTTACCAGTCTGCAGCTGGTAGTTTCGGCCAACTAATTTTTCCTGGTGCAGTGTGTGGATCTTGCATTTGTCTAGACCAACTTTCATCCTAATGTCCTTGCGGAATTCTTCGGTGATTTGCTGGAGTTGCTCTCGGTTGCCGCATAGAGCTTGATGTCATCCATATACATCAGGTGGGTGAGGGTGAACAGGTTGTTTCTTCCTTCTTTGAGGTTATATCCATACTTGCTGCTGTTAAGCATGGTGGATAGCAGCGGGATGAGTGCTAAACAGAACCACAATGGGCTCAGAGCATCTCCCTAAAAGATCCCTCTTCTAATGGGGATTGGCCTGGTTGTGATGTTCTCGACCTTAATGATAGTACTCCGTTTCGCCATTGTTGCTCCTAGGAAGTTTGTAACTATCGGATTGACCTTCAGTGTCTCTATTAGCCAGCTATGAGGTACGGAATCGAAGGCCTTGCGGTAATCGATATAGCCCGTGTATAGGTTGCGGTGCTTCTTTAAGGCTTGCTCCATAACTGCGGCATCTATGGTTAATTGCTCCTCCGCTTGCATCCTTTCTGCTTTCGGCCATTATGATCTGACTCTCTAAGTGGTCTGATATCTTTTTGGTTATGCAGCTGGTCAGGATCTTGTACATCGTTGAGAGGCAGGTGAATGGCCTGTATTTCGCCGGGTTTCTTGTATCTTCGTCTTTAGGCTTCAGATATGTCACTCCTTCCGTGAGATACTTCTTGTCTCCGGGTGCCTTATCATTCAAGTGAACTGCTCTGCTAGGAGCTTGTGGTGCAGGTGAACTTCTTGTACCAGTAGTTGTGGATGTTATCACTTCCAGGGGTTCGCCAGTTGTGGGTGTTCCTGATTGACTGTTTAATTTCTCGAATCTTCCACTCTCTCTCATATCTTGTATGTCATTGGTTTTCTTCCGTTCTATTTCTATCGAAGGTGCTCTGCTGTTATGTCTTACTTCACTGCTACAGATATTTTTCCAAAACTCCTCGATTGTCTTCTTCTCAAGTGGTCTGTTTCCTGCTTTCTCATCTTCACCCAGTTTCCTGTAGAAGGCTCTTTGGTCCGCTTCGAAGGTTCGGTTGATTATTTTCTTTTGGGGGTTCTCTATGTATCTGCGTAGTCTCTTGCTGAGTGCGAGGAGGTTCTGCTTCAGTGTGTCCAAGTGTTCTCGTATTCTCTGATCTCACGTTTGGTGTGTGGGCACGCTGTCTCTCTTGAGGATGCTTTTCACCTTTCCGATCAATTTCTTACTTCTATTACGCTGTTGATACTGGGTCAACTGACTTATATTGACTCTTAATTCTTCTATCTTCTGCTGAAATCTTCTTTCTCAAGCTGGCGGTTCCTTCTGTTTTCGGTTCTTCTGCTGCTGGTCTCTCGTTTCCTTTCTATTAATCCTAGTAACTGCTATGGCAGCACAGTATACAGCTGTGTGGATAGCCTCCAGCGTTGCACTATTGTTATCCAGGTAATGTGGTATTATTTGCCGATCGAGGTGGTTTGTTACTCTCCACAGGATTTTATTTGGCCTCTACTTAGGTATCACGTGGGTTCTTGTAGGATCCATTCTTTGAATTCTGTTAGGGCCTTCTTCCATTCTGGATATCACGATTTCGTCTCTTTCCACTTCAGCTACTCGGGGTCGTATTTCTTCTTGCTGTTCCTCCTCTGGTTCCATATTGAGCATATTCTTTGTGCTTTGTAGTTGATCGCTGACATCCTGCTTGATTTTTTCCAAGATGGCAGGAGCTATTAGGTTCTTCGTGACGATGGTTCTTCTTTAGACTGCTAATCGCTGTTCGGTGACCTGAATATCTGGGTATCGTTCCAACCACTTGGTATGTAGTCGCGACCTGTACATTGTCATATCGGTCTCTAGCCTGGTTATTTCATTTCATAGTATGCTCGCATGATGTACGTATTCATTTCAATGCTCCACTTCATGAGGTGGCGTTTTCTTCCTTCCTGGGTGATTACTAGTGCAGTTGCGCAGGAAGCACTTCCAGTTAGTTGGGCTGGATGGTCTTGCCCTTCTCTTGTGGTAGCCTTACGGGGGACAGCGCCACTTGCTTCACTCTCTTGTTCGGCAGACTGTCTCCAACTTTTCGAACCGTCCCCTCTTCCTAAGGACTAAACTCGAGTGATTTTATCCTGTGCCACACTCGATGCAGTATGAATAATATTTCTCTGCGACATCATCGATCTATGGAGGTAGACTTGTTTAACTTGGGCTTATGTCCAGTGGTTTTATTTATTTTTAGTTCTCGTGACACCAGATGGCGCCACTATCTGCCTCAACCGTAACTCGGACCTTGACGAAGGTAAGTCCAATGGGGTAACTTTCGCGATGTTTTTTTTTTTTAATCAGTTATTATTATTATTATTAGCTATATGGTGCAAGTAAGCCTGAAGCTTATACTGCAACAGCCAAAAAATAATTCCCTATTTACCCTAAGAGGGAGAGAGAAGGGAATCATCAAGAAAGAGAAGAATGATGATATCCAGCCAAGACCCTGGGTGTGCCAAGCCCATACTCACCAGATGTGAGCCCCTGATGTTAAACTTAACATCTGTTCCAGGAAAAATAATGGAATCACCGATTAAATAAGTAACGCAGGACCATTTTGACAGGCATGCAATTATACTGCAATCCTGCTTTTGTCAAAGGGCGGTCTTGTTTGACCTATATGATAGGCTACTACGATGCAGTGGCCAAGGAACGGAATGCAAAAAATAATTTTAACATTAGCAGAGGCATTTGATGCAAGAAAGCAAGCTTATGCAGCATCAGCCAAAAATAAATAAATAAATAACCACTTCCACTTCACCCCCTCTGTTCGTTCGAAATACCTGTCCAGCTGAGCCTTAAACTTATTTAGGCTATCAACTTCCACGACAAGGGATGGAAGTCTGTTCACATCGTATACTTGGATTTCGGAAGGCTTTTGCTACTGTTGCACATAAAAGACTGCTGTACAAACTAAAGCCATGTAGCATTAAGGACAAGTTACTACTATGGATAAAGGGATGATTAAGTGGAAGAAGACAGTGTGGTGGTTATCAATGGGCACTGCTCGTAGTGGACTAATGTCATGGCCGGCCCGAACAAAAGCGAGACCTGGTGCAAAGTTTACTTGCGGGGCCTTGATACAAATTTTGTACAACAAAATAATTTATTGCATTTTGATATTTATTACATTGCACAAATTGGTTTAGTAAGGATACATGAAAATGATAAATAATTAAATTATTTTAATAAAATTAACATTTCAATCACAAAAAATCTTTAATAAAATAAGAAAAATAATTGCTTCATATACTTATAAAATACAATTTGGTATGCGACTTAATCGAATAAGGTCACAATATGGATTTTTGTTTAATTTTCTTACATGTTTTATAGCAAATTCGTTGATAACATCATCATAATTTAGTTTTTTGGCTATTTCGGATTCGATAGATAAAATGGCTAAGGAGATAAATCGTTCTTGACTCATGCTAGATCTCAAGTCATTTTTTATTATTTTAAATCTTGAGAAAGATCTTTCTGCAGATGCGACGGTAATTGGCAAGGTTAATATAATTTTCAGAACAGTAACAAATTTTGGATACGATTCAAATAAAGTATTTTTCAGTAAATATTGTATTATTCGTAATATTGTGATCCTGGAAGGCAAAACTCGACGACAAAGTTTGATTTCATTAAATAAATCAATGCAATCAGTATCGTCTTGCAAGGTCGCATTTAAGTCTTTGCAACATTTAAGATCATTTTCAGTCAGTTTTTGAATATTATCCGAATTATACAAAAAACCATATGATGTCTCATGTTTATGATAAATTTCGAATCTTTTCTTAAAAGAAATAATCGCACTATCCATTATGACTAGAAATTATTGAATTCTGAAATATCCTGCACTTATCTTCCGGTTCTACAGTTTTCTTATCAACGCTTTCCTCTTCATCAGGACGAGAGCTGGCTTTATGATGATCAGGATCGTTTTCGAGGATGTCGAACGGCGTAATTTCATTTCCACAAGCTTGATCTTCCAGTAACTGTGAATTATTCGTTTCTTCAGTTTGTTGCACATTTTCGGTTTTTAAAAATTTTCTCTCTGTTTTTCTTCAATTTATCAGAGTTACACATACACTTTCTTCCTGCATCTCTGTCTCTACTAGTCATGTTGCGAAATCAGGAAAGCTTTTGACACTGTTGCGCATGGAAGACTTGTACAAATTGGAGCAAAATAGTATTAAGGGTAAGTTGCTACAATGGATAAAAGGATGGTTGAGTGGGAGAAGACAGAGGGTGGTAATTAATGGGTGCTGCTCTTCGTGGACTAATGTTATTAGTGGAGTCGCACAGGGTTCGGTGTGGGGTCCTCTGTTGTTTTGTATATTTATCAATGATATTGATGAAAGTATATCAGCCTTTGTGTCGAAGTTTCCAGATGATACAAAGGTTGGCAGGGTTGTTAATGACAGTGTGCTACTGCAACAGGATCTAGATAATTTGGGCAGATGGGCTAAGAAGTGGCAACTGAAGTTTAACCTTGACAAATGCAAAGTACTGCATATGGGTAGAAGTAAGCCCAGAGAAACGTACCAACTGTGTGGTACTACACTTAAGGTGGTAGAAAATGAAAAAAGACCTGGGAGTAATTGTGCAGTCAGATATGAAGTTTTCTGAGCAATGCAAACAGGCAGCCAGGGCAGATCATGGGGTTTTGTCAATGATATATAGGAATTTTGCTAGCAGGGAAAAGGAGGCGATTGTCCCTCTGTATAAAGCAATGGTCAGGCCACGCCTTGAGTACTGCGTACAGGTCTGGAGGCCTCATTTTAGGAAGGATGTAGATTTGCTTGAGCGTGTACAGAGAAAGGCAACAAGAATGGTGAGGGAAATGAAGGGATCCTCTTACCAAGAGAGAGGCGTAAGTTCTTCAAATTGCACCAGCTGGAGACTATTAGGCACTTGCGCGGTGATCTGATTGATGTGTATAAGGCCTTGAATGGATTAAGTACGCTGAATTCTGATGGAATCCTTGCATTTGTTCAGATTACGACCCTAATGGGGCATAAATTCAAATTAAGAAAAGACAGGTAGAATAGATGTGCAGAAATTTGCCTTTAGCCAGCGGGTGGTTAATTGCTGGAACAAACTTCCATCTGTCGTTGTGGAAGTTGATAGGTTAAATAAATTTAAGCAGGAACTGGACAGGCATTTGGAGGAAATGGTGTGATTTTTTTGTTGGCTGATGCTGCATAAGCTCATACACTTGCTTTCTTGCATCACATGCCAATACTAGTACTAATAAATATATGTTATTTATTTTCACACCTCGCGAATCGCGATAAAAACGTACGATGTATGATCAGCTGTCATAATATATATATATATTCGTATTTGTGGGGAATATTTATTCAATAATTTCAAATGACACTCCAATAAATTATTATATAATTATTATTTTTATTTGAGAGGAGAGATATTTTAAATATATTTGAAAGAAAATATATTTTTCCATGTTCATTTTATTTCTTATGTATATTAAACATATGGCCATTTAATGGCGATGTCGCTAGATTTTGCGACAGTATTAAAACGAAAAAAAAAAAAAAAAAATGAAACTATTTTTATTTTGCAAAATCAGTCAGCGGCGGGGGGCCTTGTGCGCTCGCATTCCCCTTGGGCCGGCTCTGACTAATTTATCAGAGAGGAGTACCCCAGGATTCAGTTCTGGGCCCATTATTGCTTTCAGTATTTAATAATGATACTGATGAAGGTATATCTGGCTTAAAGTCAAAGTTTGCAGCTGATACAAAGGATAGCAGGGTGTTTAATGAAAGTGATGACGGTATGCTACCGCAACAAGATCTAGGAAAATTTCGTCGATGAGCTGAGAAATGGCAGTTGAAGTTAACATTCTAATTTATACCTTTTCCCCATGCTGTGGAAGAGATGAAACTCTTAACTATTATGCTAACTGAAGGCCAAGTAGGGAGTATAAAATGGGTGGATCATGTGGATGTAAAATTTTAATGTTTATAATTGATACCAGGAGACATAAATTTCAATTACAGGGGGAACGATTGTTTGTTTTTTTTTTTTTTTTTTTTGCCAAGAAAAATTGCTCCGTGTATACTACTTATAAATTGAATGTACTCTGAGGCGATTTTCTGTTTTCTTGGACGAACGACCCGATTTTCCTGGAGAAAAGATCCATGCTGCCCTCTCCTGAGACCGTCATACGTAGCCACGTTGTGAAAAGGCAAATAAAAATTCTTCCAGTTATCAAGGGGACTGGACAGCGATCCTACGAACTGTGCTCCCCACGGTTTTTTTTTTTTTTTTTTTTTTTTTTGCATGCAAAAGGGACAGAACATATGCAAAATATTTAAAAAAAAAAAAAAAACAAGGAAAAAAATTGTTTAAATTTATATGAATGCTACAATCGTTGATGATCCTGCGTACATTACTGCCAAACTGAATATGTTTTGCGTCTATATTTACACATGAGGAATTTTTTATGAATGTGAATTTCAGAAGTAATACTCTTTAATTTGAAGAGAAATTATAGCTGGTAAAATTAAATCAGACATTTCAGACGTTAAATCTATCCTATTCTATTAGGAACTACAGCAAAAGAAGTAATCAAACTTTTGTAATTATGTTATAAAAGCAATCCCAGAGCAACGTATCAACTCTGTGGTACTACACTGACAGTGGTAGAGAACGAAAAGGACCTGGGGGTAATTGTGCAGGCAGTTATGAAGTTCTCTGAGCAGTGCAGATGGGCTGCAAGAGTAGCTCATGATGTCTTGTCAATGATATACAGGAATTTTTCTAGCAGGGATAAGGAGGTGATCATTCCCTTGTATAAAGCAATGGTCAGGCCACACCTTTAGTACTGTATACAGGTCTGGAGGCCTCATTTCAAGAAGGATGTAGAGCTGCTGGAATGAGTACAGAGAAGGACAACAAGGTTAGTGAACGGAACACAGGGTTGCTCTTACAAAGAAAGGCTTAATTTTTGCAGTTTACAGTGTCTGGAGACTAGGTACCTGCGAGGTGATCTGATTGAGGCGTATAAAGCCTTGAATGGTTTGAGCATGCTCAATGCCGATGGGATTCTTCCTCTAGCTCAGAAAAATCACCTGAGAGGGCATAAATTCAAATTGAGGAAAGACAGATGTAGGATAGATGTGCGGAAGTTTGCCTTTAGCCAGCGGGTATTTGGTTGGTGGAACAGACTTCCATCCTTTGCTGTGGAAGTCGATAACCTAAATAAATTTCAGGCTGAGCTGGAGGGGTAAAATGGAAATGTTTTTTTTTTTTTTTGGCTGATGCTGCATCAGCTTGCTTTCTTGCATCATATGCCTCTACTAATGCTCATGTAGTATGTTTGAATCCAGCTTTGTCTTATATAATCACACCTTATACAGGGTGTTTCAGTTAAACGTTTCAGAACTTCTAAGAGGGGTAGGGTACATCCTGACAACTCGAAATCATATAGCAATGTGGGGTCGGAAATGCTTTCCTGAAGCGGTGTTGTACACAGAAGCACCATAAAGAAAAGAGACCGTAAGTGAGAAATCGTTTTAATAATACATGAAAAGAAGCAAAAGGTACATGGATTAAAGTAAGTGTTCGAAGTTTCTTCCACGGGCTACAATGCACGCCTCACATCTCCGACGCATGGACATCCGAACATTCTGGAATACTCCAGGCGAATTTCGAATTTCTTCGGCAGCTACTGCGATTCTTGCAACCAGCTCCTCAGCATTGTCAACAGGGGTGTCATAAACTAGCGATTTCATATGACCCCAGAAATAAAAATCAAGACATGATAGGTCGGGTGACCGAGCAGGCCAACGCACGGGACCACCACGTCCGATCCACTGTTGACCAAATGTGACATCCAGGTAGTTACGAACATCTCCGCTATAATGGGCAGGGGCTCCATCGTGTTGGAACCACATTGTCTGTTGCGTCGATGCAGAAATCTGTTCATCTCTCAAAAGTTGTGGCAATACTTGCTGCAGAAAGATCAAGTAGATAGGTCCGGTTAGACGACACGGTAACAGGTAAGGTCCGATGAGGTGATCTCGCAGGCCAACGCACGGGACGTGGTAGTCCCGTGCGTTGGCCTGCTCGGTCGCCCGACCTATCATGTCTTGATTTTTATTTCTGGGGTCATATGAAATCGCTAGTTTATGACACCCCTGTTGACAATGCTGAGGAGCTGGTTGCAAGAATCGCAGTAGCTGCCGAAGAAATTCGAAATTCGCCTGGAGTATTCCAGAATGTTCGGATGTCCATGCGTCGGAGATGTGAGGCGTGCATGGTAGCCCGTGGAAGAAACTTCGAACACTTACTTTAATCCATGTACCTTTTGCTTCTTTTCATGTATTATTAAAACGATTTCTCACTTACGGTCTCTTTTCTTTATGGTGCTTCTGTGTACAACACCGCTTCAGGAAAGCATTTCCGACCCCACATTGCTATATGATTTCGAGTTGTCAGGATGTACCCTACCCCTCTTAGAAGTTCTGAAACGTTTAACTGAAACACCCTGTATATTATATCCGTAAATATTGCGTGCGTTCTATGGTTGATTTTTCTGTTTGCAGAACGAAACAGGATACTTGCAGGTAAAAAAAAAAAAAAATCTATGTTACCATCATCTGCGACCGACTAACTCAGCCACGTTGTTGAAAAAGTCAATAACTTCGTCGCTTCGTTGATGGGAATCCAGTTGAGGTGTTCTTCTTTGATCATGTCCTTGCAACCAGTGCCGAATTAAGGCACGAGCTTGCCGGGCCGTTGCCAGTGGCGCGAAATTTTACAAATCATTGAAAAATAAAGATATCTAACCCCTGGTGCTCACATCTGGTGAGTATGGGCTTGGCACACCAAGCGTCCTGAGCTGAATATCACCATTCTTCTCTTTATTGGTGATTCTCTTCTACTTTTCCTTCTCTCTCAGAGTAACTCGGGATTTTTTTTTTTTTTTGACTGGTGCAGCATAAGCCTCAGGCTTCCTTGCACCATATAGCTAATAATAATAATAAATAATATATATATAGGTGTGCAAAACTTAAGGACCAATACTATTTCTAAAGGTTACAACCCAAAAATCCTTACTGATGAGAGTAGATTCAGTCTCAGCAGCGATTCTGGTTTGTTTGTTTGTTTGGATTTTTTTGGCGCATTAGCTAGTAAGGCTATAATGCGCCAAGACAATATTTAAAAATGTAATATAGCGATTCTGGACGTCAGCTAATCTGGCGAGAGGTTGGCACACGGTATCACCCCGCAAACATCACTGAAAGGGATCGATATGGCAGTCGAGGTGTTCTCGTATGGGGAGGCGTTATCTGGGATTGACATACACAACGCCAGATACTGGAAGGCGGTACTGTAACCGGTGCACCCTACTGTACTGAGGTGAGGTAATCCTTCCTGCCCACCTGGCTACGGAGGCACCGGCTGACTGAAGGCAAACTTCCACATATCCCTCCCGCAACCATCCTTCCTAAAAATTGAATTTATTAGCATTTAGCTTACTTAATCCATTCCAGGCTTTAAACACCTCAGTTAGGTTTCAGTACATGTACATCCTTCCTAAAGTGAGACCTCCAGACCTGTATACAGTACTTAAGATGGGGCATAACTAACGGCCTTATGCAAATGAAAAATTGCCTCATTCGTTCTAGCAAAGTTTCTTTATATCATTGGGAAAGCCCCATGAGCTGTCCTGGCAGCATGTTGTTGGATTTTAGGAGCATCGTCAAGTAAAAACTGTTGCATTAGCATTAGTAGAGGCATTTGATGCAAGAAAGCAAGCTTATGCAGCATCAGCCAAAAAAAAAAAAAAAAAAAAAAAACCCACTTCCACTTCACCCCTCTGTTCGTTCAAAATACCTGTCCAGCTGAGCCTTAAACGTATTTAGGCTATCAACCTCCAACTACAAGGGATGGAATTGTTCCACCAACCAACCACCTACTGGCTAAAGGCAAATTTCCGCACGTCTATCCTACATCTGTCTTTCCTCAATTTGAATTTATGCCCTCTCAGGTGATTATTTTGAGCTAGAGGAAGAATCCCATCAGCATTGAGCATGCTCAAACCATTCAAGGCTTTATACACCTCTATCAGATCACCTCGCTGGTGCCTAGTTTCCAGACACTGTAATTTGCAAAACTTAAGGCTTTCTTCGTAAGAGCACCCCTTTGTTCCATTCACTAATCTTGTTGCCCTTCTCTGTACTCTTTCCAGCAGCTCTACATCCTTCTTGAAATGAGGCCTCCAGACCTGTATACAGTACTCTAGGTGTGGCCTGACCATTGCCTTATACATAATCACTTCCTTATCCATGCTGGAAAAATTCCTATATATCATTGACAATACTCCATGAGCTACTCTTGCAGCCCATCTGCACTGCTCAGAGAACTTCATATCTGCCTGCACAACCACCCCCAAGTCCCTTTCATTCTCTACCACTGTCAGTGTAGTACCACAGAGCTGATACGTTGCTCTGGGGTTGCTGTTTCCCATGTGTAGTACTTTACATTTGTCAATGTTAAACTTCATTTGCCACCTCTCAGGGCACCTCCGTAGCCAGGTGGGAAGGAGCAGCAGTGTGTAGCACACGCTTCTTGATTAGACCGGAGTTCGAGCCCGTCACCACCAAATACGGAGGATGCGGAAAGGTCAGGGAATGACCACCGCATATCCCGGAGCAATATGGCCTTAGCTGCTAATGCTCCTAAAAAAACAAATAACAAACAAACAAACAGCCACCTCTCAGCCCATCTGCTCAACCTTTCCAGATCCTGTTGCAGTAGCATAGTGTCTTGATATACCATCATCAACATCATTTATAAATGCAGAAAACAATAATGGACCCAAAAACAGTGCCCAGGGAAGTATCTGTAGAAGAGGAATGCAGCAGAAACAGTACGTCTATGAGACAGTGAGTGGAGAGACTCTGTTAGAGATGAACACTGAGCCCTGAGGGACTCCACTAATAACATTAGTCCACGATGAGCAGTGTCCATTGATTACCACTCTCTGTCTTCTCCCCCTCAACCACCCCTTTATCAATAGCATCAATTTGCTTCCAATGTCACACTGCTCCAATTTGTGTAGCAGTGTTCCATGTGCAACAGTATCAAAAGCCTTTCTAAGATCCAAGTATATAATATCAAAGCTATTCCCTGCATCCAGTTCTTTTGTGACTGCATCATAGTATCCAATCAAATTGGTCAGGCAAGACTTCCCCTTAACAAAACCATGCTGTGTCCGAGCTATAACTGAAGTCTTGTCTAAATGATCCTGCAGTGCTTCCTTAACCAGTGCCTCCATTAATTTTCCTGGAACAGAAGTTAAGCTCACAGGTTTATAATTACTTGTGTCAGCCTTTGATCCTCCTTTGTGAATTGGGGTCACATTTGCACATTTCCAGTCTATGGGTACCTCCCCTGAGTCCAAGGGGAGGTACTTTGTTGTCTTAAATTGTGTTCTGAGGTCGAAGGACAAAAACTCGTTTCCGGGAGAAAAAATCATGATAACTTCGCCTGAAACGGACTAACTCAGACACGTGAAAGACCCATAAAAATTCGAGTCATTGACACGATTCGAACTCACGTCTTTCCCGCTTAGCGGGGAGAACGGTGATCCTACCAACTTTTTTTTTTTTTTTTATGTAAATCCCAAACACGAGAGGTATTGGAACCTATAGTATTCAGTACCGTGCTTGGGTCGGTTGAGAAGACGAAAGAAGATATTTGTTGACATTGGACTTGAAAGAGAGAGCAGGAATTATAGAAGCCAATTCAGAAGAACAGTGCCCATGGAAGTATCTGTAGAAGAGGAATGCAGCAGAAACAGTACGTCTATGAGACAGTGAGTGGAGAGACTCTGTTAGAGATGAATCATTAACCTAACTGCCCTCTTCTGAATGGAATCAAGAAGACTCAGAGGGGTTTTGGGGGGCACCACCCCAGATGTGGGAACAATATTCCATGGCTGGGCGAATTCTTCCAAACAGCTGCTACAGAGTAAAGGTAACGCCGAGAGCGAAAGAGAAAACCCAAGTTTTTTTTGATGCAGAGTAAGCAATATTTATAATGTGCTTGTACCAAGAGAGATTAGAAGTCAGGGTAATCCCCAAAAGAGATATATCATTTTGCCTAGAAATCGGAGTGTCACTAAAGATAAGCATGGGAGCGGAAGAATCCTTTTTGCGAGATATAAGACAAGACTGAGTTTTAGAAGGGTTGAAATCACGTAAGTTGTCTTCGCCGCACTGAAGAATTACCTGAAGATCGGCATTTAAGGAATTGGTAGCAGATTTTACTGTACTAACCATGAGGGATGGCTGGCAGCATGTCTGTAAATTGTGCCTTTTATTTTCTAATCAGAAAATGTGTCATGTTAGGGTCACCAGAGAACTCTCATAGGGATTTCTAAATCTAAGAATATTGTGTGATTAAAGCTTACCTATTTTGCCGATTCTTTTAATAATTGGTTACATTCCACCAAGTTCTACGGCTTTAGTTAGGTTGAGCAATTTCTTTCACTTTCCTGTTATCACAAAATAATTAGCTCCCAGTTAAGAATTAGTGAATACTTCTACAGGTTAGTTTGTACCTTTTACAGAAGCCTGTCGAAGGTATTAGCATTAGTAGAGGCATACGGTGCAAGAAACCAAGCTTATGCAGCATCAGCCAAAAAAAAAAAAAACCTCCCATTTCATCCCAAATGCCTTTCCAGCTCAGTCTTAAATTTATTTAGGCTATTAGCTTCCACAACAAGAGATGGAAGCCTGTTCCACCAATCAACTACCCGCTGACTAAAGGCAAATTTCTACACATCTATAAACTAGCCTGCCCACATCCTTGTGGATTTCGTCCCCCTTACTGTAAAATTGATTGCAGTTTAGTTAATATTTACTTTCTGCTTGTTTTCCTTAGCAATTTATAATTATTCTATACATTTTTTTTTCTTCCCTTTCATTACTTTTATTTAACATCAATTCAGGTCAAGACCTCAAACAATATCTTATTTGCTACAAAAATCTTTTATTAACAACCCTAAATTTGCCATTTAGGGTTGTTAATAAAAGGTGTCTGTGATTTCCCTTTTATCTGCAGAAATATTTGAGATTGCTGTGATCGTAGCAACAGCGTGGTTACTTGCTAAGTTTTATTTGACACCTCAACAATGACCTTGGCAGGGCCATGGGTGTGCACGGAATGACTTCTACATGCACTGCCTCAGTCAGTGTAAGATAGCATTAGTAGAGGCACATGATGTAAGGAAGTAAGCTCATGTAGCATCAGCCAAAAAAAAAAAAAAAGCCCCCATTTCACCCATCCACTCATTTCAAATATTTGTCTAGTTCTGCCTTGTTTCATCTATCAACTTCTACAACAGCAGATGGAAGTTTGTTCCAGAAATAAACCATCCACTGGCTAAAGGCAAACTTCCACATCTATCCTACAGCTGTCTTTCCTCAATTTAAATTTAAGCCCTCTCAAGCGATTATTCTGAGCAAGAGGAAAAATCTCACCAGCATTGAGAATGCTCAAACCATTCAAAAATTTATACACCACAATCAGATCACCTTGCAGGTGATTAGTTTTCAGACACTAATCTGCAAAACTTAAGCACTCTCAAGCAATTATTTTGAGCAAGAGGGAGAATCTCATCAGCATTGAGCATGCTCAAACCATTCAAGGATTTATACACCACAATCAGATCACCTTACAGGGGCTTAGTCCTCAGACACTGTAATTTGCAAAACTTCAGCCTTTCTTTGTAAGAGCAACCCTTTGTTCCATTCACTAACCTTATTGCTCTTTTCTCTGTACTGGTTCCAGCAGATCTACATCCTTCTTGAAATGAGGCCTGACCATTGCCTTACACAAGGGGATAATCACATCCTTATTACTGCTAGAAAAATTCCTGTATATCATTGACAAGACATCACGAGCTACTCTAGCAGATGCCTGCACTGCTCAGAAAACTTCATATCTGCCTGCCCAATTACCCCCAGGTCCTTTTCATTCTGGCACCTCTGTAGTCAAGAGCAGCAGTGCGTAAAACACTGCTTCTTGATTAGACCAGGGTTTGAGCCTGTGAGCCACAAAATACGGAGGATGCGGAAAGGAGCAATATGGCCTTAGTTGCTAATACTCCAAAAAACCAAATAACAATAACCTTTTCATTCTCTAGCACTGTCAGTGTAGTACCACACCATTGGCACGTTACTCTGGGCTTAGTACTTCCCATATCCATTACTTTACCTTTGTCAATGTTAAAGTTCAGTTGCCACCTCCCAGCCCATCTGCTTAACTTTTCTAGATCCTGTTGCAACAGTGTACTGTCATTAGTGCCATTCTCTTTGTATAAGGCAATGGGTCAGGCCACACCTTGAGTACTGCATACAGGTCTGGAGGCTTCATTTTAGGAAGGATGTAGGGTTGCTAGAGCAGGTAGAGAGAAGGGCAACAAGATTGGTGAGAGGAACAAAGGGGTGCACTTACAAAGAAAGGCTTAAGTTCTGCAAGTTGTAGCATCTGGAGACTAGGCACCTGCAAGGTGATCTGATTGAGGTGTATAAAGCCTTGAATGGTTTACGTAGGCTCAATGGTGATGGGATACTTCTGGTTGCTCAGATTAAGAACCCAAGGAAGCATAGATCGAAATTGAGGAAAGAAAGTTGTAGAACAGATGTGCAGAAGTTTGCCTTTAGCCACCGGGTAGTTGATTGCTGGAACAACCTCCATCTGTTGTTATGGAAGTTGATAGCTTAAATAAATGATAGATTAAATTTAGAGTGACTGGATGGGTGAAATGGGAAGTTTTTTTTTTTTTTTTTGCTGATGCTGTATAAGCTTGCTTTCTTGCATATTATTCCTCAACCAGTGCTAATGCTAACACTTGGGTCATTTTGGACTTAAAATATTTTCCTTTAAGTACACTTTTGAATTTAGGGAAGAGAATAAAGTCCCAAGGGGCTAGTGTGGTGAGTATGATGCATTTTCACACACAGGAATTTGTTTTTTAGCCCTAAGTAGAGAGCATGTTGCGTGGTGCTCCAACATTGTCTTGATGGAGCATCCAATGATCTTTCCAAAATGTGCGCACGTCTCAAGTCATTCTCCTGACTTTATGTCACTGTCAAATTTTCTAATTATAAATAAAAATTATATTTGTTTAAACAGAAATTCATCATGAAACTTTTGATCTTACATGTAATTATTCCAACAAGAATAACTACATGTAAGATCAAAAGTTTCAAGCAGTATATTTTATGAATTTTCAAATCAGGTGATAAATAAACCAAAGCTAATGCTAATGATATGACTATTCCCACTCACCAAGATTTAAATCTCATTGAATGATAAAGGACAGTAACTGAGTACTTTCAATTGCTGTCCTTTGTTCAGCTTCACATGAGAATGTGGCATGAAAAACTGAGGGCTAGATAATTTGTATAATTTCTGAAGATGCTATCAGCATTTTTAAAACACCTGAACACTTCAGTTAGATCATCATACAGATGTCTAGTTCCAGATGACAGGATGTTTAGTCCCAGTCTTTCCTGATAAAAAGATATCCTTTTTCCTTTTATGACTCTAACTTATCTTCTTGCTCTATTCTGCACCCTCTCCAACAGATCTCTACATCCTTCCTAAAATGGAGTTTCCAAACCTGCAACATTTCACGTATGGCCTACAACACAATAATCAACTCTCAGAACTTCATGTTGGATTGTACAATTACCCCCAGTTTTTTCTCCCCTTACAAACTATCTGAATGGTATGTTATTCCACAATTACTGACCTTGCATTTGTCAGTGTACTGTATAATGTTAAACCTTGTGCCATTTTTCAGCCTATCTGCCTAGTTTATCTAGATTCTCTTGAAATAGCATATATGATTACTGTCATTAACCACCCCTGCCCATCTTTGTATCATCAAGTAAATAACAGAAATTTCTACATCAATATAATGATATTGATGTAAAATAAGTTTAATTATCAAACAACATATTAAATCTTTTATACTATACTGAAGTACTGAAATCTCACCACATGATGTTCATGAAGTGTTGAGTAGCTATGAGGTGAGATTTGTGTAGCATTTTTCCCCCCCTCGAGATGGGATGCCCAGAGGTAATACCTATTGATGTGGTATTTGGTACAAGGTGTAGAAAAACATGGTCTTAAAATTTTGAAAAGGATTGTAGTTGCTGTTCCAAATTTATCATAATTATGAGGGGAGAGGGAACTATGGAATTGGATGTATAATTTCCTTGAGGACCAACAAACTGCTGAAAATTTGGTGTTTAGTAGTGCCTAAACATATAGTACTTTCACCCTGCTGTGCACAGCATGGTTTAAAAAAAAGAAAAAAAAAAAAAAAAAAAACTGGTTTTAAAGGTTCCCAGGAACAGTAAAATGTATTCTGAAAATCTGGTTGTTATTTTTTCCTTTTTAAATAATGTACTGCCACCCAAAATAATAGATTTCTGTTGGGGATGGGGGGGGCTGTCAAATCAGAAATAGTCAATTCCGGTTATATGGGAAACATCGGGACTAGTGCATTTTGGCCCGATTCAGTGGCTGCCCCAATTATCCGAAGTTTCAAGAAAAAAGGTTAAAAATACATTCAATTCTATTAAACAGCGATTGTAATTAGCAAAAATAGGAGGAATATTATCTACAGGCTATAAAAGTAAAGATATATTAAGCACAAATTTACCCTTATTACCTTACCAATTAAAAAATTAAATGATATGTGAAAGTGAAAATCGGAAGAATATACGTGATAATCGGAATAATTAATACTTACTGTTATGTACATACTAAGTAGTTGACATTTCTGTTCACTGACATTTGCGGGTGAGGATTAAAATTCAAAACAGTAAAAAGATAAGCCATCAATAACAAAGAACACAGCACACAAAATTGCAAGTAACATGATAAGCACAAGTGAGAATGGAATAACAAGTTACGAAGCTTTAAAAATAGGAATGAAGAGAAGATTCTGAAAAAAAAAAAAAAAAGAATTTTTTTTTATATGATTGAAGATTTCATGGAAGTGTAAACACATTTCACCATAATAACCCACAGAATTCCAGCTGTCGGTATTATCGCAAATTCAATAAGACAGTTTACTATCTGTTTATGTTAGATTGCACTAACAGAAAAGCCCAATAAACAAGCAGCTGCTAATTGTTTTTGTTTTATGGTTGACTTCCAGAAATCCAACTGAACTATGTGGTACGGTCCGAGACAATTGTAGGGTAATCTCCAGTGCTGCGGTCTCCTGCCCCGATTAAACGGCACGTCCTAATGAAGTGAAGTAAATCCTGGCTATTTTCTTGATTGGGTTCTGTTTTTTAAGATTTTCCCCATATAAACGGCTGCCCCGATTAACTGGTTGCACAAATAACCGGAATCCACTGTAATGCTAAAACCTTTCCAGGAACTAAGATACCTTGAACATTTGGAGTGATCTGACTTTTCGATATCAAGTATTGCACAAACATTTGAAATAGTTCCATTTATGCACAGTGATAACTTGAAATTTTATGGTGGGGGGATGAATTTTTATTGTCCAATTGTAATGAAATATGCAGCATCAAGCTTGATAAATCTTTCTAACAGACCAAAATATAAAATTTATCCACTGGGAGTTGCACTGTTACATGCAGACAGACACATTGAAGACAACAAGCATTTTATGCATTTGTGAATGTGCCTAAAAATAGTGAGGATCGAACCAATCTTCATAGTGTTTCACTCATATTAGCATGTGAAGGGTCCTGGTTATTTATAGCTACTCTGTGCCTCTACCACTTAATCAATCCTTGATATTAGGAACTTGCTCACAATGCCATTACTACTCATTACAATGAATTTGGAAAATTTAGGACAGTTGTTCATATGAAATCGATGAAAAAGGCTTTATTGTAATCTAAAGTCTAATTCAAAATTATTCTTATAATTTTCTTTTGTGACAACCACACAGTTTCTAATTAGATTGGTCAGGTATGATGTACTTTCACAAATCCATGCTGAAATAGATTTTTAACCCCACTCCTTCCATTAACTATTGGTTTTCCCTTGCACAGAGGCCAAACCTACAAGTCTGCAATTATACCTTACCCTTTGCACCACCCTTGTGAATAGGAGATACATTTCCACTACTCAAATCTGTAGGGACTTCCCCTGGATATAAGGATGCTATCAGTACTATAAAGGCCTGATTACCTATTTTGCTGCTCTTTTAATATAACTAGATAGATTCCATCAGTCCCAGGTGCTTTGTTCCCTTGTAGCTGCAAAAATTCCTTTAACAGCGTCCTGAATTTATGATCTATTGTCATAAAATTATTTGACTTCCAATACCTGCATTCACTAGTGGTGGGTGAACTACTAACTCTCTAAAATCTTGATGTATGAATGTTGATACAAAATATTTATTCAGTTTATCAGCAACTTGTTGCAGGATTATCAACAGTTATTCTTTTAGTCTTAACATAACTAATTCCTTGATACTTTTCTTTGCACTCTTAGACAAAGACTTCTCATAACTGCTCTACCATATGTTATACTTAACTGCAGGATTGTCTCCTGAATTTATAATAATTTGACGTATTTTTTATTCTCTGCCACTAAACTCCCCATTTTTAATTGCTTCCATGATTAATCTCCCAGAAAAAATTTCCATTTGGAATGTGTATTTTAACATTAGCTAGTACTACTAAAAAGAGTTTGCAAAAACAAAATCGCTTCCCAAAACCACCAGTGAGATCCCTTTTAAGGATCTCACTGGTAGAAGGCACTGAAACAATGCAGTGACAAGATCAAGCTACAATATGCAAGATGGTGTAGAAGGACAAGAGCTTCATTCAGTACATAGCAATGAGGAAACTAGTTTTGCTGATTTTTAACTATGCAACAATTTCACATTCTCAATCTTGTATAATCCCTTTGCCTCAAGTTGCACTTAAAAACATTAATTACTCATACAAGTTTCTATTGTATGGGTAATTCCATACAATAGAAAATTGTATGGCATTAACCATACTACAGTTCTGACCCTTTTAAGGATCTCACTAGTAGAAGGCACTGAAACAATGCAGTGGCAAGACCAAGCCAATATGCAAGACGGTGTAGAAGATTAAAAAACCATTATGGCAAAAGCCTCATGCTGTACAACTATTAAGCATTGTACAAGCAGGGCATAGTGCAAAGTAATTCTTTACATGACAATGAGCAAACTCATATTGTAGAGGCACCTCATGAGTTGCCTTAGTATTGCACTATTCAAAATAAAAGCATTGCTCCAATATCTTGTCACAAGATTGATCTTCAGTGATACTTACCCAGTGAGACTCCAAAAGGGGGTCAAACTAGAGTATGAATAATGGGATACACTTCAAATAAATAGCAATATACTTCTTAAATTGAAGTAGTGCTTTTTATTTAGAGTATCACAACACTGAAGATGCAACTCATGGTGAAGTGACCCCACAATATGGATCAATGCACTAAGTAGAAACCTAATTTTCTCATTGTTACATACGGAATGAGGCTATGCCCTACTTGTACAATGTTTATAGGTCATATCATAAGGCTTTTCAATAAGTTTACTTTAACTTGCTGTAGCATCTCATGATTTAATAAAAGAGATGAAGAAATTGCAAGCTGGAGTTTGTTATAAAAAACAGATTTTCAGAAAAAGTAAGAGGTTTTGTAAAGTCCCTACAGCATTAAAATTAAAGTTCACTGACAAAATATATATTTTATATTAATATACAGCCATATAACTATTTATAGTATGGTATGCTTTCAAACATTAACTATGGTTTTTGTCTGTAGATTTCTATTTTGCTATGAGGATTATTAATGTCATGAATGACCTGGGATAACTTATATTTCCAACTTCCTTGGTTGGGGAACTGACAAGTTTTCCAATATAACAAGCATATAAGAAAATATATATCAAGTATTTCTACTTTCATAATGGTATCTGGTAATTAGTACAGGAACTCCCCC
Source organism: Mastigoproctus giganteus (assembly GCF_048544385.1). Taxonomy (NCBI): domain Eukaryota; kingdom Metazoa; phylum Arthropoda; class Arachnida; order Uropygi; family Thelyphonidae; genus Mastigoproctus; species Mastigoproctus giganteus. The sequence continues at coordinate 239,398,787 of NC_143579.1, read as the reverse complement.
ATGCTTGTGCAGCACTCGCAACTGCTCGTTGAATTGATTGAATCAAAAAAGAAATGTTTGACTAACATGTAAATAGAATTACTTATTGTATTTATTAAATTTTTTTTATCTCATGTGCAGGAAAAATTACAAAAGCGTGCAATTTAAAAAATTTCAAAATTATAAAATTACAAAAAAAAAAAGAGGAGACAAGCATAACCGTCAGTAAGATTTACCTCTTGAGCAATGTTGCCAGAATTGACATCTTCAGCTGATAAGTACGTCACTGCAGAGGTTGAGAGCTGTGGAGATTTAGAAGGGGTTGGCCACTCAACCTTATGAAAGAACATATTAATGGATGACTGGATGGTGGCTTTTTTTCTTTTCATCATAGATTCCTTCGTAGCAAGCAAGCATATCATTCACCCCTCTTAACTTTTAAGAATCATTCGCTGTCAGGATCCATCTTCTTAAACCTCACCATTGCCAATGCAATTTCACAAAATGCCATTGCCATCTCTCTGGTGGTGAAGCATCTCGGTTCCTCATTTGGTTCATCTTGAGCTTCATCAGCATTTTCTTCTTTCACTATCGCTGTCTGCAAGTCAATAAGTTCTTAATTAGGTAATTCCTTCTCTTCTTCCTCTAACTCCATGTCTTTGGCATCAACCTCCAACTGAAGTAGCTCTGCAACCTTTACATATTTTCTGTGGGCATATTTTCTTCTTAAATGTGCCATTTAAACAACTTTTAGTAACTTCCTCACAGGCCTTATTAATGTTTAAAATGAAGTGGTAAATATTGTAAGATTTCCAAGTCTCTTAAGGATTATTTTTCTCGTAAAATTTTTCTTATCGCCTACTGCAGACAATGCTTGAGCAAATGTTGTGTGTAAATAGTATGCTTTCAAATTCGAAATAACACCCTGATCCATAGCTTGGATGAGTGAAGTCGTGTATGTGGCAGTAGAAATATGACTCGTGTTCGAATTGAAATCATCTAAATGTGTAGGATGTCCAGGAGCATTATCTAATAGAAGCAAAATCTTGAAAGGAACGTCATTGTCTTTACAATATTTTTCAACCTCGGGAATGAAGCAGCATTTAAACCAATCTTTAAAGAGAGATATTGTTATCCATTCCCTCTGGTTTGATCGGAAATGCATAGTTAGGGTGGCTTTATTAATGCTCTTAAATTCACGAGGATTTGCATAATGGTACAAACAGTGCTTTTAATCTCTGCTTTTAAAAAGTGCTGTTTGTTAATCTCTGTTTGTCAAAAGTGCTTTTAATCTGTGCAATATCCTGCTGCATTAGCCCCAAGCAAGAGCATGGCCTTATCTTTTGAAACCTGGCATTATATTTTCCTCTTTGGCAATGTATGTTCGATCCGGCATTTTTTTCCAATACAGAGCAGTCTCGTCAATGTTAAAAATTTTCAGCATTGAACAGCCGCTTTCATCAATAATTTTTTCCAACACATCACGGCTGAAACTGTGTAGTCGGTTCTTACCTGCCCAGGCACTCCCCAAAATTCAGGCACTGCTCCGTCTTGGAGTCGACCTACAAAAAATGGCTACCGACTACAAATACCGTCACATGCTCCTCGAGTGGATTACAGCGGTGAACTGGGATAACTTCCTCCATATGACGTTCAGTCCTCATATTTTCATTATTATAATTTCATTTTTACATGTTTAATTTGTGTAACTAATAATTTCCATGTAATGGTAAAAAATGTTTTGCCAATTAATCTCAATATTATAATGTAAAACTCCTGGCCATGTCGCCGTGATGAGTATTATTGTCTCTAGTACATGTCCTGTACTTATCAGCAATAAAGAATTTATTTATAAAATTTCTCTGCAGCTGCAGAATCGGCACTGGTGACCTCACCACATACTTTAACGTTGTGGAAACCAGCATGATGCTTGAACCTATTAAACCACCTGTTGCTTGCCACGAATTGGGTTGGGGCTCACCGTACTTATCCTTAATCTTTATAAATACTTGTTGCTTTTGCTTGAAGGGTCATTAGATTCAGGGGCACTCAATTCTGAATCTGATTTTCCATCCATATTATTAACAGCTGTTCTATCTTTGATATAACTGCATTGATCTTAAGTGCTTTGATCCTTTGATATGTTCTTTTATATGCGCACTGTCCTTTAAAATAGTATTCACTGTTGAAGTAGTGAGACCTAATTCCCTTGCAATAGATGACAAACTTTGTCCTGCTTTGTACTTCTTAATCATTTCCACCTTCATTTAGAAATGAAGTCGTTTATTTAGAAATGAAGAATGATTAAGAAGTACAAAGCAGGACAAAGCCCGGGGGCTCACATCTGGTGAGTATGGGCTTGGCACACCCAGGGTCCTGAGCTGGATATCATCATTCTTCTCTTTCTTGGTGATTCCCTTCTACTCTTGACTCTCTCTCTCTCTCTCTCTCTCTCTCTCTCTCTCTCTCTCTCTCTCTCTCTCTCTCTCTCTCTCTCTCTCTCTCTCTCTCTCTCTCTCTCTCTCTCTCTCAGGGTTACTCGGGAACTTTTTTTTTTTTTCCTGGTGCAGCATAAGCCTCAGGCTTCCTTGCATCATATGGATATTAATAATAATAATAATAAATCAATTTTTTGTTTCCTGGTACTACCACTACCAAGATACAAAGTGTGGCAGGGTTGTTTAGGCCAATGCTGATGCTATGCTGCAGCAACAGGATCTGGAAAGGTTGAGCAGATGGGCTGAGAGGTGGCAAAATGAAGTTTAACATTGACAAATGTAAAGTACTACATATGGGAAACAGCAACCCCAGAGCAACGTATCAACTCTGTGGTACTACACTGACAGTGGTAGAGAATGAAAAGGACCTGGGGGGGTAATTGTGCAGGCAGATATGAAGTTCTCTGAGCAGTGCAGACAGGCTGCAAGAGTAGCTCATGGTGTCGTCTCAATGATATACAGGAATTTTTCTAGCAGCGATAAGGTGATTATTCCCTTGTATAAGGCACTGGTCAGGCCACACCTTGAGTACTGTATACAGGTCTGGAGGCCTCATTTCAACAAGGATGTAGAGCTGTTGGAACGAGTACAGAGAAGGGCAACAAGAATAGTGAATGGAACAAAGGGTTGCTCTTACGAAGAAAGGCTTAAGTTTTGCAAATTACAGTGTCTGGAGACTAGGCACCGGCGAGGTGATCTGATAGAGGTGTATAAAGCCTTGAATGGTTTGAGCATGCTCAATGCTGATGGGATTCTTCCTCTTGCTCAGAATAATCACCTGAGAGGGCATAAATTCAAATTGAGGAAAGACAGATGTAGGATAGATGTGTGGAAATTTGCCTTTAGCCAGCGGGTAGTTGTGTTGGTTGGTGGAACAGACTTCCATCCCTTGTTGTGGAAGTTGATAGCCTAAATAAATTTAAGGCTCAGCTGGACAGGTATTTCGAACGAACAGAGGGGTGAAGTGGAAGTGGTTTTTTTTTGGTTGATGCTGCATAAGCTTGCTTTCTTGCATCAAATGCCTCTACTAATACTAATGCTTGCACTTTTCGTTGTTGGCATAGGAATGAAGAGAATTCTGAAAATTTGTTTTTTATATGATTGAAGATTTCAGTGAAGTGGAACACATTTCACCATAATAGCGTAAAAACACGAACAATTGCAGTTATCAGGATTATTGCAAATGCAATAAGATCGAGTTTGCAACCCGTTTATAATTAGATGCACTAACAGAAAAGCCCAGTAAACTGGAAAGTGCAAATTGTTTTTATTGTTTCATGGTAAGTGACCCAGAAATGTTTTTGAAAAATAAAACAAAGGCATTCAAAATTGATTCTTATAACGGAACATATGATAATAATGAAAGGGTAGTGCAATTTCCATTATAAATGTGACCTTTTAAAGAGATAAACAGCTTAGTAATATAGTGAAATTTTCAAATTCCAAGGACTTGGAAAGAATTACAAGAGAGAGAGAGAGAGAGAGAAAAAAAAAACAAAAAACCAAAACCTGTTATTGGGTTCCCATTACAATATTTTCACGATCCTTCTACGGGATGCAAAATACATTTCCACAATTTTTTTTAAGTTTGCACCAGCCGGCAAAAACTTACGTAAAATTGAACTTCCATAAGTTGGGGAGTTCCTGTATTAATATTGGCAAATGATGCAAGAAAGCAAGCTCATACAGCATCAGCAAAAAAAAAAAGTCCTTCCCATTTTGCCTATCCATCTCCAACACTATGGCTATTCCTCCTTGAAAAGACTTGTACCAAAAATGGTAGAACTAATGCTGCAAAACATTTGTTTCATTATTTCTTTAACTTAAATGGGTCCACAAAAATTTAAAATGATGTACTGCCAACTAATGAAATTTATGCTATTTTGGCATTTATAAGAACATTTTTTGATGAGAACTCATGCACAATGTAGTTACTTGCAGTAATGAAACATTTCCTCACTAAACAAAAGGACTGAATTTTCTTCTCTTGATTGTAGATATAATAAATTTGCACTTAACATTCAACATATTTAGGAATAATGACTTCAGTATATATTAATGTGAGGTATGTTGGAATGAAGAGCCATGTTTGGATTTTCAAACATTGGAATAACATTTCAAAGAAAAGAGCAAAGCCAGAAGAGAGGAACATATAATTTGTATTTTCTGATCTATTTTTTTTTTTTTTTGCAGTGCAGCAAAAGTGTGTGGCTTCCTTGCATTATATGGTGATTGCTATTACAATGAGCATAATATGCCTAGAATTATCAACTTGCTTTCACCAGGCATTTCATGATTCAGAAGAATTTGGATGATGAATTGGATTCAGATAGGAGTTAGTGGCACTCACTAGTGAACAACTGTAGTTGAAAATCCCTTATACTAAAATGCTTTTACCACTTATAACCTTTTCTTTAAGTAGACTTGGTCAAAGGCTGTCACTGTTCTACCAGTCTAGTTACATATTAACCAAAGATAGCCAATGTGTACATATGTTTCAAACTTTTTTTTTTTTTACTTCAGCAGTATGCATCAGTTGAAAATGTTTAAATCTATTTTTTCTTTTAGCACTTCTTCCTAGATACTAGTAAATGTGCCCAAATATTCTTCCTAGATACTAGTAAATGTCCCCAAATATTCATCTTTCATAGGATGATATGCAGTCCCTCCTCTTTAGCATTCAAAGATAAGGATAGCTTATTAACGAAAAGTGCTCAATCTCCGCTTTTAATACTCTTGTTACTCGTTTTCGGTCCTACTATATGGTGCATTATCAACACTAAATGCAAGTCAATTTTTTGAAGGAATCTCGCATGCTTTCAGGTTGTTCAGAAGATGCCCAATGTTGTAGAGTCAACTTTCAATGCAGGCACAGAGCAAACTGCTTTTGATTAAATGTTTTTTTAATTATTACAAAAGCCCACCTTTTTGTCATACAGCTCTTGAAATCACTAATTTCTGACATCTATAGCAATTGAAAAATGGACCATAGTCACAGCCATCATTATCTCTTCTTTCCCCTTAATTATTTTAACATTAATTAATCATCATACAATACTAACTAACTAACATTCCCTCACCTGGTCATCTACCCGCTACTTTATCGGGGGCTTTGAGCGGATCGATAGCCAGTTTTAAAGGAATGTCTCATAATTACCCGTTTCTGTTATCTCCTTACCAGTGAGATTATTTTGCTCTTTAAGTCTATTTAATTAATTGATTATGGATATTTTTATTTCAATTTGTCTTTTAGTTTAATTTTAATTTTTGAAAGTATTTTTATCTTAACATCGGATTCGGCAAACTGGTAGAGGGGAAACAAAGCCCAATGGGTAATTATCGGAATAAGTGAGTGGAGTTATACTTATCTGTCCGGTGGTGGTCTTTCGGTAAATGAGGGGTTTGCCCTACTCATTGTTTGTTTTATCACTGGTTTGGTTTTTGAGTGCGCAGCTGCGCCTATTGTTGCTTGATTTGTAGGGTGATGTTTTTGCAAGTCATCCGATGAGTGGGCTGATTCCTACGTCAGCTGGGGTGGGGCTGAGTCCGGGGGGTTTTCTATTTCCGGTTTTTAATTGACTCCGTGGTGAAAATTAAATTCTTACATGTTTTGGTTGTTTGTTATTTAGTGATATTTACAAATAGTGATATTTACAAGTGTTGTTTTTTGTTATTTACATGAGTTGGTTTGTTATTTACATGAGTTGGTATTGGTAAGACAATACGGGCTGTTATGCCTTAGAAAAGCTATACCGGCCCAGTCCAAAGGGATAGCAATACCAACTCATGTAAATAACAATTAATGTAAATAACAAACCAACTCATGTAAATAACAAAAAACAACGCTTGTAAATAACAAACAACCAAAACATGTAAGAATTTAATTTTCACCACGGAGTCAATTAAAAACCGGAAATAGAAAACCCCCCGGACTCAGCCCCACCCCGGCTGACGTAGGAATCGGCCCACTCATCGGATGACTTGCAAAAACATCACCCTACAACAATAGGGTGGCTGCGCACTCAAAAACCAAACCAGTGATAAAACAAACAATGAGTAGGGCAAACTCCTCATTTACCGAAAGACCACCACCGGACAGATAAGTATAACTCCACTCGCTTATTCCGATAATTACCCATTGGGCTTTGTTTCCCCTCTACCAGTTTGCCGAATCCGATGTTAAGATAAAAATACTTTCAAAAATTAAAATTAAACTAAAAGACAAATTGAAATAAAAATATCCATAATCAATTAATTAAATAGACTTAAAGAGCAAAATAATCTCACTGCTAAGGCAAAACTGGTAAGGAGATAACAGAAACGGGTAATTATGAGACATTCCTTTAAAACTGGCTATCGATCCGCTCAAAGCCCCCGATGAAGTAGCGGGTAGATGACCCGGTGAGGGAATGTTAGTTAGTTAGTATTGTATGATGATTAATTAATGTTAAAATAATTACAATTAAAACTAAATTCATTATATATTATATAATTTAATACCATTACAGACCCCTAGGAATAGGTTAGACTAAAAACGCTAACTAAATCTCCTGTTCATTATACACCTTAATACCCTATAGAAAATAGATACCAGAAAAATTTAAGTAATCTAAGCAATCAAAATAAAAAATATATGTACATATATATATATAATTCAAGTTTGTAGTACAAATGTAAAAAACATATGTTCTCTATAACTCATTTAACTTCAGAAAAAATATCAAATTATAGTGATATAATTATATTTCAATAATATATAATCAGCATACCTGTAATTGTCCTTAAAAATGTTTGCCATTAGGGTATTTTCTCTTGTATTCCTGCTTACTCTCTCTCTCTCTCACAAGGAACCAGAAGTAATCCCCCATCATTACAGGATTCCAGAGACTTCGGTACAGCTTTTCCATTGTGAAAATATCTTGATGAAACCGTTCCCCTTGTTCATCACTCACAGATTTTCGGGGAAAAATTCAAGATGGGAATGAAGAAAATGAATTTAACGACATTCGACAGCCAATGTTTTTGTAGCACTCGAGTAAATAAGACACCAATGTTTCATAGTTTTCTTCTTTCCTATTACCCAAAAATCCATGTACCACAACCTTAAATGATCACCAAGCTACCTTTAACTGGGTTTCAAACACAGTCTTTCAGCAGTTTCCTAATTTGGGGTCCTATGAAAATTCCTTCTTTAAGTTTGGCATATGTTAAATTAGGAATTGCATACTTCACGTATGCACAGTTACCTTTTTTATCTAGTCCCGTAATGAAATTTTTCGTCAATCCAAGTTTTACGTGCAGGGGCAGAAAAAGACCTTTTCTGATTGCACTAAAGGAATATATTTTACATTACATTGTCCGTATAAATTCGTCCCGCTTGTCCCACAAATACAAAAAACCAACAATATTTTGTGAAATCCCCCTGCAAACCAACAAAGTAAACCAATAACCTTACGATCACTGCATATGTTCCTACCATAATCCTGGTATTTTATAGAACGTAGAACCTTAGACATTCTTTCATGACTAAGTCCAACTGAATGAAACACAGGAACTGATGGAAATTCATTGCCATTATGAAGCAAAACTGCTTTTAAACTTAATTTTGAGGCATCTATGAATAAACACACCATTCATCTGACTTATGCATGACACCTAGTTCTTTCAAAAGTCCAATAATGTCTTTGCAAAAACACATTGTCCTCCATAGCAAAATGTTTCAAACACTTTTCATGTCTTTTTCGAAACAATGAAATCTGTTCCTTCCGTGGGCATATTCCACTACTGTAACATAGAATGTAACAGTTCAGCTTGTTATTTTGGCAAATTTAAGTCTCAAACCAAATCATTACAACCCTGAGAACATGTCGAGATTAACTCCCTCTATATTTTAATAACTGTGAAATGATGTGAAACTATCATGGTGATTTTCGAAATCTATGTACAAAAATTGATTAAAAACAGGATTTAAGTTCTTGGAGGTAAAAATCGTGCTGACTAGTGTTATTTAAAGTGTATCCATTACCCATACCACAGATTTGACTCTTAAGAGTACCCTATTCAGAGTAGTGCAATAACCAAGGCAATTCATGAAGCACCTAAGCAATAGGAGACTGAAGCACTATGTGATTTGATTTTGGTTTTTATGGTGCAAGGGCAACTAAGGCCATGATGCACCAAGTCAAGATGAACTATGTAGCAAACCTAGTTTGCTCATTGCTATGTACAGGATGAGGCTGTACCTTACCTTACTTGTACAATAAATAAAATAAACATATGATTTATTTTTCATAAAATTTACAGTATTGTTATGTTAGCCTAACACAGAAAATGTCAAACCTAATATTTATATTAGGTTGTAATCCTAGTATAATATATTATATTACTAATACAACTCTTATATTTAGTTTTACGATGGGGTTGGAAATTTTGAAGAGAAACCTGTGAAAATTTGGTTCTAGCACAAGTGTCCTCTCACTGAATCATTGCACGTGGGTGGGGGGGGGAATTACTCATAACACAAATTTTCAATTTGCAAGCTACTTTTCAGGAATGTATGTATGTTGTTTGTAAACCAAGAGATAATTGTCCACTTATTCTGAAAAGGAAAATTGGACTGAAAATTCAAGATCTTGCTAGAATATACAAGTTTCTTCATACTAAAATTATCCTATTGTGAAAGGAGAGCTGGAAAATAATTTCGACCAGATATTATTGTATAATATCTGAAGATATTAATCAAATAATTTCAACCAGATATTATTGTATACCCTTCTCTTAGATTTCATTTATTATTTCCTAATTAAAAGGCACATTTTTAAACTTAATTTTGAGGCATCTATGAATAAACACAATTTATCTGACTTATGCACGACACACTAGTTCTTTCAGAAGTACAATAATGTCACATTTAAAAGGCACATTTAATTTACTAAGTAACGCTGCACTCGTGCTGGTGTTTCCAATGAAAATTTGGTTACCATTATCAAGACAAAACAGAAAAAAGAAAAAAAAAAAAAAAGTAAAACAAGGATGATGCATTTATAATTAATTAAAATAAATTGTGCTTAATAATAATTAAGTGCAATTTCTATTAGGAAAACACGTATAAAGTATTATAAAAATCCAGTCAAAATTAACTGTTCTACATAAAAAAAAAGTTACATGCATACAAACGTGTTGAGTGAATATATCATATCTAGTATGTGATCTGTAAATAACCAGAAAAATGTTAAATTATACTCATATAAAAAGTGTTGTATGCTTGAAATATGCAAAATTTAAATTGGAAGGGAAAAAAATAATAATAAATAAATAGTTGTGATTTTTATCATGAAACACAGTTTGGGGAATGCTGGATTAAACAATCGTTAAAGACGATATTTCAGAACAAGGTCCAAGAATGCACCCTTGCAAACATCTATGAAAGACGAAACAAAACTGTAAAGAGACAAGATCCTTGAGAAAAATACTAGCAAATAAGAACAAAAAGATGTATGGAACAGAGATGTTCATGGGCACTCTCCCACCAAAGAGAGTCAAAAGGTCCCTCAATGTCATTGAACACAGCAAGAGTATATTTACAATGGGTTTCTTGAGAAACTTAAGAGTGAAACTAACTTATCTTCAGAGCCAACACCAGGAGTAAATCTAAACTAGTTTTGTGAAGAATAATTGTTTTCTAAAAGAGAATTAATCCTATAAGAAATTAACCTTTCAAATAAATTTCCAACTACAGAGAAGAGCAATGGGCCTGTAAGATCAAGGTTGGTCTACAGGCTTAGCAGGTTTTAGAAGAATTTAAGATTGCTGTCTTCCAAACAGATGGAAATATGGATGAAGATAAACATTTATTGTATATTTAATAAAAATTTCAGGACATGTGTCATGGAGTTTAATTAAAAGCTCACCTTCAATGAGATCTGCATCAGTTCAACAATTATGTTTAATTTTTGCAACAGCAGATTTCAATTTGTTGGAAGAATATGGAGGTGTGATTTTGAGAGTAAAGTAATCCTGATTTAAATTTCTAATTCCCTGGTGGGCTGGATCAACAGGAAGAAATGAAGGAGTTTACTTATGCATGGGTAATGCCCACGCACATCATTTCTACTACCAAGGTAGTTTTAATTATATCTCAATATTGTGAATACCTTCACAACAAGTTACACTTCACCTATGGAGAAGACTATTGTTACTTATTCTTGGCAGATACCACCACCCAGAAGGTATTCACAATATGAAATACTACTTTGGGAGTAGAAATGTGTGTGCATTACCCATGCTTGAAGTAAACTCCTTCAGCCAAGAAATATCTTTTAGAACAGGAAGAAATGTGTTTTTAAATAAAGTGTAAAGAAATAATAAGACAGAATTAATGGTGTCTGACCATGTAAGATTCACAGTGATAGTAGAACACATTTTGTTTATAGAGATTTTATGTATTAAGTGCCTAGGATTTTGATTTGAACACCAAAAACAAAATTTGTGGTACACTTAAATTTTATTTTGAGTGTGAGCTTGGTGTATGCCTTTTTCTTCTGAAGGTAGATGTCACGGAGTTGCTGAACACCAGCCTGAGGCCAATTTCAACATCTCTGTTGATACTGCCACCTAGCTTGAAAGATTGCATGATAGGCTTTAGTAAGATCCTTATTCCACCAGGGGATAGAAAATTTTTCTGTTAATATTTTTTCTGAAGGAAAGTGAAATAGCTTTTATATTGCTATTCTGAGGGAAAACTGCAATCATTGGAAGACAAATTGGAGAGAGTTCTAACAAAATCAGAGTTGAGTCTGAAGGAAAGAATAGAAGTTTGTCCACTTTGCATTTTTAAGAGAAAACGCAAGAAAGAGCACAGCAAAACAGACAAATCAGATAAATTTAGGAGAGATTTTAAAAGAAATTATACACTGATCAGATAAACACATTTATATTTAAATTATTGTGATGAGTCCAAGAGTGAAGAGAAGAAATCACAGAAGAATCAATTGCAACATCAATAATGGACTGATCCAGAGAAAGTGAAAGGCATATTAGGAAAATTAAATAGATGGAAATTATGATGAAGAATAAAGTAGTCTAAAAGATGACTATATTGATCTATAAGAATTATACCAGGTTAAAGATTTTGTTAAAATCTGTACAAAATACATTTAACAAGACCAAGAAGCTGTAATGCATGATCTAAAAAAGATAGTTTCTAAATCATCGATGGAAGAATAGTAGACTGAAAAGATATAAATTGATCCAAAAAGACCAGATTAAAACACAAGAAATTAATTGAATATAGAATTTGTTATTAACAGTAAGTTCTAAGGAATCATTAAAAATAATTAGGGCAGTATGAGATCATCATAGTTAGAAGAAATGATTCTTTTAATAAGGGGGTATTCAACAATTTTCTAGGCATGGTAATAATGCCCTATGCCAGTGGTTCCCAGACTACTGAGATCTATGGACCCCCTCCAAAATTCATAAAATGTTTGCAGACCCCTCTATATATATATGAAAAATATTTTAAATATAAAATATTGTAGGTAGAACAGGTGAAGGAGATTTATATGTAGAATTAAAACTAATGAATATACGGTATACACTGGGGGCGAAATATGTTGTGAACAAAGGGGGGGGGGGGATTGAACTGGAAAATAAGATAACAATAAGATTTGCAAAAATGAATAGCAAAATTGAAAGAACGACCAAGGTGAAGTAGCATGGCAGTGTCTTTCACAATTTTAGTGTCATCATCAGAGGTCATCCACCGAAATTATGAAAAAGACAGCAATGCTCTTACTTCTGTTTACGACATGCTCTGTATGCGAAGGGTTCATGTGTTACGAAATAGCCATGTGGTACGAAAATTTATTTTTGTACCACGTGTCTTTTTCATAATTTCGGTGGATGACCTCTGATGATGACACTAAAATTGTGAAAGACACCACAATATTATTTCCCTTGGTCGTTCTTTCAATTTTGCTATTCATTTTTGCAAATCCTATTGCTATCTTATTTTCCAGTTCAATCCCCCCCCTTTTGTTCACAACATATTTCGCTCCCAGTGTATACCGTATATTCATTAGTTTTAATTCTACATATAAATCTCCTTCGCCTGTTCTACCTACAATATTTTATATTTAAAATATTTTTCATATATATATATACACATTATGGCTGCAGGGTACGTTTTGCTATTGCAGCGTCCCTGATCCATAAGTTATGTTATTTTAATTCAGTCGTATTTAAATTCAAATATATGTTCCCCCCCTTAATGGCTTCTCTATACCATTATTCTTGATTACATATATATTCATATGCACACGCACGGCTGACCAATGTTTTGCAGACCCCCCCCAGAACTGGTCTATGGATCCCGGTTTGGAAAATGTTGCCCTATGCCACATTATCAGTATAAAAAGTCAATGTCTGTTTGAATACTATGAGATAAATGTAATTCTGGGTGAAAGCCAGACCAAAACTCCCCACAATTGAAGCTCAACTGGTCACTGTTCAGCAGGAAGAATACATGGTAGTCTGTTATTCACTGGTAGAAAGCAAACCAAGGAGGGTTGTGTGTGAGAATGGCCAAAAGAGGGCTGACATTACTGTGAGCAGTAGTGGCATCAATGTGAAACAGACGTACATATCTGGGGACCTTTTTTGAAGATGGCATACACTCTTCTCCCTATTTGCAAAGTACCCCTGTGTTGATGTCATTACAGAATACAGTATAATGCCGGTTATCCAGAATAATTTGAAAGGCTGATTTCTTCTTCTTTTTTAAATTAATGGTAGTATTTGAGACAAATGTTTATTATGCCACGAGAGTATTCCTGTCTGCTTTTCTACGTTGTATATCTGGTGAAATGTTGGATTAGGACTAATGGGTTTTCTTGGAAACCATGAGTGATAGTTCGCTTCCGTGAACTCAATTTTCATTTCATATTATGTTTATTATTATTATTATCAGCGATGTGGTGCAAGGAAGCCTGAAGCTTATGCTGTACCAGCCAAAACAAAAATTCCGAGTTACCCTGAGAGAGAGAGAGAGAGAAGTAGAAAGGAATCATCAAGAAAGAGAAGAATGATGATATCCAGTTCAGGATCCTGGGTTTGTCAAGCCCATACTCACCAGATGTGAGCCCCTGGGGTTAATTTAGCTCCAGATTTGATAAGAATAATATTGGCTTGGAACTGTGCGATTTGTTATTTTTTTCAGTTTTTTTTTTTTTTTTTTATATATGGTAAAATGTCAACGAAAAGAAACAGCACTGAAATGGGCAGAAAACTGGGAAGAATGCAATATAATCAAATTGATATTATTAAGGAATTTGAGATTTCACAGCTAAAAAAAGGTCACAACAAATGAAACAATCGAACATTATTTTAAAAAATTACTTTAAATTTTTTTCCACAAATTTTTGCAGTAAAATACCTATCCGAATATGTATACATATGTAAAAATGCGAATTTATGTATAAATCATTATTTTTAATTAAATAAATTCTTTTTTTCATGCTATTTAAAGTGTTTTTCTTTTACCTTAATACATTATAACACAATTTAATTTTACCTTACGGAAATCCGGAAAATTTTGCTATCCAGAAGAGGTCTGACGGTAGTTATTCTAGTTAACTGATGCTCTACTGTATTAAAAATTGGAGGATGGCTCTGACACTGACCCCAGAGAAACTCCATCTTTTAGCCAATCCCTAATCACTTATTTACATTGATAATTTTCACATTTGATTGTATCACAACCTCTAAGCTTTTATCATCCTGAACCACTCTTAACATCTCTTCTCCTAGCATATAAGCAAATTCTGGATTTCTGTTTCCCAAATGCAAAACTTTATATATAATTTACATTTAAATTATGTTTTAGTTACTAATGCCATTTTTGTTTGCCATATCTGTGACAAATTTAATCCATTTTTAAGTAATGGTCTGGTTCTGGTTCATTAAAAGTACCCTTCCTACCTTCAAGTATCATATTTTCATAGCTACTCTTGTACTCATTTAAAAATATTCATTTATGACTACTTTTGCTCCTATCTATTTTTAGCTGGTCCCTTTACAACAAAGGATCTTACTCATAATCCCAATTTCCTTGAGTTTATGTAACTCTTGCATGTGGAATTCTATCAAAAGCTTTACTGAAGTCAAAATAACATTTGAAGTTGTTTCTTGTATCAAACTATATTATGGCTTTGTAACAGTTACAAAGCAAAATCTCTGCTTCACAAACACATGTAGTAACCCATTAAGGATATCATTCTTACGAGGATGGTCCTGTATTGCATCCTTAAGATTTTAAGGATACAGTACAGGAATCCTCCATGATTTTAATAGAAATCAAAGTCAAATTCACAGGTCTACAGAGTTGAGTTGTCTGTCCCTTCTTTCTTTGTGGAGCAAAGAGACATTCACACCTCTCCAAAGGGGGAATCATCCAAAAATCCAATGATCTCGTTTAACATTCCAAATGGGCTAATACATCCACATGTAGCCAATTTTTGTATAACCTTTCATCAGCAGATTTACTGAGAGACTTCCCCAGAAGATTTCTAGATCACTTCAATGATCTATCTCCATGTCACTGGTCACCATTGTTTGAACATGCAAAAGTTGCAAAATACCTATTCAACTTGCCTTCCACTTTTGCTGGGCTTCTCTTGACTCCTCTATTTAAATTAAGTAAGGAGCATATCTGATTCATGATTTATTTATTTATTTTTTTGTATTCTCATATGCATAGAGCTCCTCGTTCTCATTCATAGCTCTGTTTGCTATTAATTTCTTATATTTCTCTTTTGTTTGTCTTATCCCATAAGTGGTTTGTTACATATGTGATCTCATTTAACATTCCCAATGTACTGAGTATTATAATGCTTACATTACTCGTAAAGTTGTTGCAAAATACTGCTCTTCTGCCATTTCTGTGATATATGTCAATGTTAGATCATAATCAAGAGGAAACAGACTGGTGGTATGACAGCAGAAAAAAAAAAAAAAAAAAGATAAAAATATATATATATTTTAAGGATATAATACAGGAATCCTCCATGATTTTAATAGAAATCAAAGTCAAATTCACAGGTCTACAGAGTTGAGTTGTCTGTCCCTTCTTTCTTTGTGGAGCAAAGAGACATTCACACCTCTCCAAAGGGGGAATCAACCAAAAATCCAATGATCTACAGAGTTGAGTTGTCTGTCCCTTCTTTCTTTGTGGAGCAAAGAGACATTCACACCTCTCCAAAGGAGGAATCAACCAAAAATATATATTGCAAAAATATATACTCCACAAAGAAAATATATATATATATATATATATATATATATATATATAAATAATAGGAACAATATATGAAAATAATTTATAAAGTAATATAATATAATGCAATATTTTCCCGATCGGATTAAAGCCATCTGTATTAGATTGAACCTTACATCCATGGTAATATTTTATTATAGATTTAGTAAAATAGGTAACTTGCTATTTAATCGGATTTTAAATTAGCTATGTTGGTAAAGGTCGAAAATATATTATTATAGATTTAGTAAAATAGTTACATGCTATTTAATCGTTTTTGAGTTAGCTGTGTTGGTAAAGGCCAAAAATATAAAACCTAAACCATATAAATGTAGACCAAATTATGTAGACCATATGTAGACCAAAGGATGTATACTTCAAAAATGCCAGATGTGGAAGGTTACCAAAATGGATCACAGTATGTATAATTTGGTCTACA
Organism: Mastigoproctus giganteus; assembly: GCF_048544385.1. Lineage (NCBI taxonomy): Eukaryota > Metazoa > Arthropoda > Arachnida > Uropygi > Thelyphonidae > Mastigoproctus > Mastigoproctus giganteus. Next base: position 239,382,559 of record NC_143579.1, on the reverse strand, counting down.
TTTATATGGTTTAGGTTTTATAAATATTCGGCCTTTACCAACACAGCTAACTCAAAAACGATTAAATAGCATGTAACCATTTTACTAAATCTATAATAATATATTTTCGACCTTTACCAACATAGCTAATTTAAAATCCGATTAAATAGCAAGTTACCTATTTTACTATATCTATAATAAAAAATATATACAAAATCTGGAAGGATATGGGAGTTGTACTGTGGTGGAAGACTATGGATGAGAAATAGGGGGAAAAACTTGAATTTGGGAGGAGAAAAACTGGTGGTTGAGTGAATACAGTTTAAAACACCAAAGGATGTATACTTCAAAAATGCCAGGAGATGTGGAAAGATACCAAAATGGATCACGTATGTAAGGAAAGTATAAGAAAAGTGATAAAAATGTGCATGCTTATCCATGATCTGAACTGATAGTGATCATGGATGCAAAAGTAAAGTTTGAGAATTAAGAAGACAAAAAAGATAAGAGATATGGAAAGGATGAGAGGTATGTGTAAGGAAATTTTGCAAGTAATACTGAAGACAAATTGGGAGATAAAGGTTGAAAAAACTGGGATATATGCAGGGATGTAGCGGAGGGTATATGTGGGTATACGTTGTATGGTCTCTGGATTTTTTTTTTTTTTTTTTTTTTTTAGGTGAATAGCATATACCTTCTGGTTTTTGAAAGACTTGAAAAACAAATATTAAAATATTATTTACTGAAAATAAAAAATAAATTTATTACAATTTGACTCTTAGGCAATACTTATATTTGTATTATTTTAAATATATATGCTGCATATATAAGTAAGTAAATATGCCATGTACACACACACACACCCTTTAGAATCTGATTAATAAGCACAGTATACTCTCTGCATACATGACATTCAGTGTATACTTACTGCTAATTTTATGACTAAAGCACTGGATATGTGTAAGACCTTCCCTATCTCTTCCATCATGCAGTATGATTGATGACTTTTGAGGTCATGATGAATGTCGTGGCGAGATCCAATATTCCTTACATTTCGAGGGTACAGGTCTAAAACGGTGTTCGCAGGCTGGCCGCTAGTTAGTACACCGAACCAAACTTATTGGTAACTCTCTAGGAGGCTTCTGGATCAGCTAGTGTATAATCTTGCTACCTCTACTCTGCCAGATAGTGACTGGAGGGAGTCCGAGTAGTGTGTATGCAGGGGGCATTGTCGAGGCCACGTTATGTCAAGGATCTGGGTATATTCTTACCACGTGTACGCCATATCCAAAAATTTCATTACTTCATACACCATGTCCCACCCACTTTTTCTTACTATTGAATACACCATGAATTGTCAAACTAATAGAGCAAGCTTATCTGTGAAAAGATCTAAACCTTGCATATCACTTCCTAATTCATTTCACAAATATACATGGTCTCAATTCTAATCTCAACGATGTTCATTTCCACTTGCAGTCTGCCAAACCCCATGTACTTTTTCTGACAGAATCTCAGTTATCGGTTGATTCAAGTACTGCTCATCTCAGATGCCCAAATTATTCGCTGTATGATTCCTTTCGCCTCAAAGGTGGTACTTGTGCATATGTCCGTTCTGATATTCCCTGTCAGAGACTTGGCAATTTGGAATCTCCTCTCTTTGATCTTCTCTGGCTTAAAATCTCTCTACCTCATTGTGTCAAATTCATCTGTTGTCTCTACCGTTCTACCAACTCCACTAATCACTTGGAGCTCTTTGACTTCCTCTCTTTGCAACTTGACTTTCTCCAGTCTAACTTTCCTAACAGTGAGGTAATTTTCCTTGGTGATTTTAAATGTTCACAACTCCAGCTGGCTTCCATTTTCTAGTCACACCGACCCAGCAGGTCAAAATGCTGAGGCTTTGGCAATTACAAATGATCTAGCACAGATTGTTCATTTACCTACAAGAATACCGGACAATCCTAATCATACAGCCAATACGCTTGATCCTTTTCTCACAAACAACCCTTCTAAGTACGCGGTCGAAGTGAGAGGTCCTTTAGGCACTTCAGATCACAACTTGGTGATTGTCTCTTCTCCAATGGAACCTTTATCTCATGGCTAATCCCAACCTCGTGTCGTTTGGCATTACAAGAATGCAAAATGGGATGACCTGCGAGACTTCTTTTCTTCTTTTCCTTGGTCGGATTACTGTTTCAAAACTTCTGATGTCAACGTTTGCTCAGATCGTGTCAGTGAAATTATTCTTGGAGGAATGGAATCCTATATCCCACACTCCACTTTAAAATCTCGTCCTTTCTCTAAACCTTGATTTTCCAATAAATGTGCTAAGGCTGTCCAAGAGAAGAATGTTGCATATCGTAATTGGCTTGTTTCTAATTCTTCAGTTTCATTTTCTGCCTAAACCAAAGCTCGCAACAATTGTAAGGCAGTTATTAATCAGTCCAAACTAGATTTTGAACAGGCTAAGTGTAGAAAACTTGCTTCTTGCCCTAATGGTAGCCGAGCATTCTGGTCTCTTGCCAAAGCTATTGGCCGCAACTTTTGCCCATCTCTGCTCCGACCAAACCAGATGGTTCTGTTGTCACTTCAGCCAAGGATAAAGCTGACCAGCTAGCATCCCATTTTTCTTCCCTATCATATATTAATGATCTTGGTAAAACACCTCTCACTATTCCCAACACGCTCCATTCAATGCCTCCTGTGGTCTTCCATCAAAAGGATGTCAGAAGGATTTTGATGAATCTTGATGCTAAGAAAGCTCCAGGTCCTGATGGTATTTCTCCACTTGTTCTCAAAACCTGTGCTCATGAACTTACTCCTATTCTTTGCCGCCTTTTTTCACTTTCTTATTCCAAAGGTGTTTTTCCTTCTGCTTGGAAATTTGCTCATATCCAGCCAGTTCCTAAAAAGGGTGACAAATCCCTCCCATTCAATTATCGTCCCATTGCAATTACTTCTACTCTTTCTAAAGTAATGGAGAAATCAATTAACCGCCAACTCTTAAATACCTTGAAACCTTCCGTCTGATCAACGATCGCCAGTATGGATTCCGTCAGTGTCGATCCACTGGTGATATTCTGGCTTATGTTTACCCATTTATGGACTAATTCAATGGAAAGGTCCGGTGAAACACAAGTAGTTGCTTTTGACATCTCAAAGGCTTTTGATCGTGTTTAGCATAAAGGTCTTCTAAATAAGCTTCCATCTTATGGTTTGCCAACTGTTTTTAGTAATTGGTTATCCAGTTTTCTCTCTGATTGCTCACTGAGGGTGATGGTAGATGGCTCTGTCTTCTAACTTCTCCACTAATGCCGGTGTCCCCCAAGGTTCAGTTCTTTCCCCCACTCTTTTACTCTTGTATATTAATGACCTTCTTCCATTGATTGGAAATCCTATCCATAGTTTTGCCGATGATAGCACATTGCATTCCACTTTCCATTTTGAGAAACCTTGTCCTGCTCAATCAGCTTCAATTTTTCGAAAATTTGCTACCAATTCCTTAAATGCCGATCTTCAGGTAATTCTCCAGTGGGGCAAAGACAACTTAGTTTATTTCAACCCTTCTAAAACTCAATCTTGTCTTATATCTCGCAAAATAGGATTCTTCTGCTCCTATGCTTATCTTTAGTGACACTCCGATTTCTAGACAAAATGATATATCTCTTTTGGGGATTACCCTGACTTCTAATCTCTCTTGGCACAAGCACATTATAAATATTGCTTCCTCTGCATCTAAAAAACTTGGTTTTCTCTTTCGCTCTCAGCGTTACTTTTCTTCCAAACAGCTGCTCACTCTGTATAAATCGCAAATCCCCCCTGCCATGGAATATTGTTCCCACATCTGAGGTGGTGTCCCCAAAACCTCTCTCAGGCTTCTTGATTCCATTCAGAAGAGGGCAGTTAGGTTAACGAATGATTCATCTCTAACAGAGTCTCTCCACTCGCTTTCTCATACGTACTGTTTCTGCTGCATGCCTCTTCTACAGATACTTTTCTATGGGCACTGTTCTTCTGAACTGGCTTCTATAATTCCCGCTCTCTCTTTCAAAACACGTGTCCGAACACGTGCCACCAGCAGCCAACATCCATTTACTGTCCAACTTCAAACCCACAGAACCAACTTTTCATCTTCCTCATTTATTCATTCAACTGCCGTTTTCTGGAACAACCTTCCTTCATACGTATTTCCTGAAAATTACAATCTACAGAAGTTCAAGTCCAATGTCAACAAATATCTTCTTTCGTCTTCTCAACCTCCAACCCAAGCACAGTACTAAGTACTATAGGTTCTAATACCTCTCGTGTTTGGGGTTCACATAAAAAAAAAAAAAAAAGAAAGAAAAGACAGATGGATGCAAATGCAGTGTGGGAGGAGGAATGGAGCATAATGGAGACTGAGAGAAGGAAAAAAAAAAAAAGCAAGAAAAACAGTCCGAAAACCTTGCAAATCTTGATCAATGCCAGACGTCGAAATTTGCTGGATTTCAGGTGTGTAGTCTCTCTCTCTCTCTCTCTCACACACACACACACACACACACACACACAATAATAATAAAAATATATATATATAAATAAGTAAATAAAATAAATACTGCATTTTCATACGTTTCAATTTTCATGAAAGTTATTGTGCACAGTGCTATACAACTGTATCCTATATTGAGAGAAAAGAATGTGTTCAAAACATCTTTTCTCTCATTATATTGTTCAGTACAGTAAGAACAGTATTTCATGGTGTTGAATGTAACAAGAGTTAAATGGCCAATTAGGCCATACATGTTTCAAAATTGAGAAATACACTGTACACAGATTTCTTTTTTCTTTTTCTTTTTTAACAAATTGAAATAAATCTCTAAAATTAAATCATGTAAAGCAGCTCTTCAAAGTGACTACGATTTTGTCCAGTGAGCCATTTCACACAGCAAATTCATGATGCCTACATTTGTTTCATGCAGTTTTATCAATATTTTGTTTTGTTATTTGGTTTTTAGGAGCATTAGCAACTAAGGCCATATTGCTCCGGGATATGCAGTGATCATTCCCTGTCCTTTCCGCATCTTCCATATTTGGTGGTGACTGGCTTGAACCCCGGTCTAATCAAGAAGCATGTACTACGCACTGCTGCTCCTTCCCACCTGGCTACGGAGGCGCCTTGTTTTTATCCATATAAAAGCACCTGTAATGTTCCTTTTGGCTAGCAGATCTTAAATTGAAAGTCTTATTGATTATGCTATAGCCAACTACTATTTATCATTAGTTTCCTACTTATTACACTAATATCACAGCAATTACATCAGTGAAAGGCTAGTCTGACATTTATTTTAAGAGCCATTTATGAGAAATAGTATTTGCCATATAGTGCAAGGATGCAACAAGCTTTTGCTGCCCTGGAAAAAAAACCAAAAAAAAAAAAAAAAAACCAAGTAAATAAGAAAATACAAATTATATATTCCTTCAACACTGGATAGTAACTATCCAGTCAATTTTTAAAGTTATTCAAACTGTCAGCCTCAACTACCCGCAAGGGCAACTTATTCCCGCATTCACTCTCTGGCTAAAAGAATACTTCCTACAATCTAATCTAAACCTCTATAATTTGATTGTATGACCCCTAGTTCTAGAATTATTTAGAACAGCGAGAATTCCACCTTCATTCATTTTATTAATCCCTCTCAGAGCCTTATAAACCTCAAACAGGTCTCGTCTTCGGTGCTTGGTTGCCAAGCTCTGTGTAGCCCACATAACTGGACTCTTTCTGCATGTAGTCATCCTTCTGCCGATCTTGCCATTTGAGTTGCTCGCCTTTGGATCCTTTCAAGCTCAAAATCTTTTTTCAGATTAGGTCTCCATACTTCAACACAGTAATCCAAATGTGGTCTTACAATTGCCTTATACAGTGGGATTATGACCTCCCTATCTCTACAGGATAACATTTGATAAATCACCAATAACACACCAAGGGCTTTCCTGGGTGCCTGTTTACACTGCTCAGAAAATTTCATATGTCTGCATTGCAACTTCCAGATCCCTTTCTTCCTCCACTGTTTTTAATTCAACACCACCAAGTGTATAATTTATTTGTGGGTTGCTATTTTCTAAGTGCCTTGCATTTAACAGCATTAAGACATAGCTACCACTTCTCTGACCATCTTTGAAGTCTGTTCAAGTCATCCTGATGGAGCACTGTTTGGCACTGATCATTAACGACTCTGCCAATCTTTACGTCATCTGCAAATTTGACATCAAGCCTTCTATTCTTTCATCGATGTCTTTTATGAAAATGAGAAACAACGGTGGTCCAAGAACCGATCCTTGAGAGAGCCCACGCCTAAAGTATCACCAATCTGAAGAATATCCATTAATCACGACCTTCTGCCCTGCAGCCACCCAGAAATCCATCTTAGAATCGTACCAGTAATCCCAACTTGTTCAAGCTTATACAATAACTACTCATGAGGGACAGTCAAATGCTTTGCTAAAATCGAAATAAACTATATTGAAATTGTACTCTCTAAATCCATAGGTTCATAGCAGTGCTCACCTTTTAAATAAGTGAGAGAGTAGCCTTTCAGTGAAGTCATTTGTTTGAAAGTAGAGTAATACTTCAACAACTTGCAGTACAGGAGTGTGCTCAATGAGTACTAAGACTGCTGCAGTATTCACTTCAGTTTAAGATATGCTGGCTGTAAAAAACAAAAGGACATAAGCTAAGAACTTTTGCACATACATTTTCCCCTTCCAAAATATACTGTGTACAGTTAATGAAATGATGCCAGAAATTTCACACAACCACTTTCTGGTTTCTTTTACAATGCAACATTTTAAATACAAGTGGATGAAAGTTGCTGTGCCAATGTTTACAAATAATTTAAAGATGGTTGAATGTCTGTAATGCGTCATGTAATAATTATGAGACAAATGATTAGAAATACATCATAAATAGCAGCAAACAATTCCATGAGAAATAAACCCTGAGAAATAAATTACCTAATTTTTGGATGGCTCGCAAGATTTGCATATTTTCCTGAATGGTGATGGAAAAGGGGTAGTGTTTAATAATAAATCGCCAGGTTCGGGTTTCTTATTATTTTCCAGCTCTATAAAAATAGAGCTGGAAAATAAAGGAAATTATGATTTAAATGGTGAAGTTGATGAATTTAAGAATAGTTCAAGACAGAATATGCATTTGAGGATGGAGAGGAGGAATTATTAAAAGATAAAAATGCTATACTATATAGATGGGCTGAATATACTAGAAGATTTATCTGAGGGGGGGAGGGAAGAGAATATTGTTAAGATTGAAGATGAATGAGGATGAACTGAGTCAAATGAAATGATAATTTAAACAGAAGTTAGAATCCCAATTAAGGGAAATTAAAAAGGGAAAGGTACTATGGGATATCAATAAAATTACTTGAAATGATAGAAAATTAGCATTAGCATAGGCATATGGTTCAAGAAAGCAAGCTTATAAAGCAGCATCAGTCAACAAAAAAAAAAAAAACCACTTTCCCATTTCACTGATCCATTTGTTTCAAATGTTTGTCTAGTTCTGCCTTGAATTTATTTAAGCTATCAACTCCCACAACAGATGTAAGTTTGTTCCAGCAATCAACTACCTACCAGCTAAAGGCAAATTTTTGCACATCTATTCTACAATTGTCTTTCCTCAGTTTGAATCTATGTCCTCTCAGGATTGTAATCTGAGCAAGAGGAAGAATCCTGTCAGCATTGAGCCTGCTCAAATCCAAGAATCCTTATACACCTCAATCAGATCACCTCGCAGGTGCCTTGTCTCCAGAAGCTGCAATTTGCAGCCTTTCTTCATGAGCACTCCTTTGTTCCCTTCACCAATCTTGTTGCCCTTCTCTGTACTTGTTCTAGCAACTCTACATCCTTGCTAAAATGAGGCTTCCAGACCTGTTCACAGTATCAATATGTGGCCTGACCATTGCCTTATACAAGGGGATAATCATCTCCTTATCCCATCGCAAAATTCCTGAATATCATTGACAAGACCCCATGACCTACTCTGGCAGCCTGTCGGCACTGCTCAGGAAACTTCATATCTGACTGCACAATTACCCCCAGGTCTCTTTCATTCTCCACTACCCTGAGTGTAACGCCATCCAGTTGGATGGTGTTACACTCAGGAAATACTGCTACCATATGCAGTACTTTGCATTTGTCAATGTTAAACTTCAGTTGCCACTTCTCAGCCCATTATTTGCCCAACTTTCCCAGATCCCGTTGCAGCAGCATACTTTCATTATGGTTATTAACAATCCTGCCAACCTTTGTATCGTATGTAAACTTTGACATTAAATTTGATAACCTTCATCAATATCATTGATAAATATACAAAACAACAATGGGCACAACACCAAACCCCAAGGGACACCACTAATAACATTAGTCCACATAGAGCAGTATCCATTGATTACCACTCTGTCTCCTCTGACTCAACCATCACTTTATCCATTGTAGCAACTTGCCCTTAATGCCATACTGCTCCAATCTGTACAATAGTCTTCCATGTGCAACGGTATCAAAACGCAGGGATATGGGAACTTAAAAAAAAGAAAAAAAATTAAGTTTACAGATAATGTGAAGGAAAAATGGTCAGATGATTTTATGACTACGTTTATCATTTCACTGGAGCAGTGCTGTCTAACCTTTTTGGCTAGTCAGGCACTTTTCTATATTTTTAAGAAGTTGTAGGTTGCAGAAAAAAAAAGCAGAAGCATGTGCACACACCTCAGGGCTTCTTACATTATTTTCTGTTTTGCATGATCTTCTATACAATTTTCATTCAAAAATTGTTAGACTTTTGGAGAAACAATTTCATTAAATTAACTTAAAGTAACTATTTATTAGTAATGCTATCCTATATAATTAACTGAAATTAATTACTGCTTCTGTAAATTTATAGGCAGATTTCTTAAAGTAGTTTTGAGTCTTGTTATTTTCAATAACAGAACATTATTTTTAGAAGTATAGACAAGGGAAAACAACAGCAAAATGCTTAAAATATTTAATTTCATTTCAGAACAATTACATCCTAATTGAGGCACCACCAGACCTTAACATTAGAAGGGACTGTGCGAGACGGTCTTATACTTGAGGAGAAAAAAATGCAATCAAATGCACGGATTTCAAAAACAGTTAATTAATTTGGCATTGCAGGCAACAAAAGTGATGTTGAGGATAACAAACAAAAAAATTAAGGAAAAGAATGAACGAAATAAGCAAACAATATGGATTCTGGAATGAGAGAAAAATGTGACAGGAATAATGAGAATTTTGATGGAAAGAAATATAAAGTTGAATAAGAATGTTTATGCTTGTTTTGTGGATTTGGAAAAAAGTATATCATAGGGTAAAGTGGAAAAAGTTGCAGGTACTGAAGGATATGGAAGTTTGTTCGTTTGGGGATTTATTAGGTGCATCGGCATCTGTGGCCATAATGTGCCAGGATATGGAAGTGATTGGCAAGATTGGTTACTAGAGGGGAACTGTATTGGCATTGCTAGGGTAAAGAGTAATGCTAAAAATGTGTACAGGCAATATGGAAAAAATGAAAATAGAATAGATAGGAGTGAGACAAGTGTGTATATATGTATAGATAATAGTAAGGGATAACAGTAAGTGTGGGTATAGGAGAGTTAAATGAGAACAGGGGAGAGAGGGAAGGAAGGGGGAAAGACAGAGGTGTAAAGATAGGGTTAAAGCTGTAAGGATAGATCTGCAGATGATTTAATGTCGATATCTTATATATAAGAGGGTTAGTGTTTTTTATTTTTATTGGAAAGGCTTAATGCAAGTATGGAGGTGACTTGAGTGGGCAAAATGGACAGATAAGGCTAGAAATTAGGAAGTATTGAGAAAGTTAGGAGACAACAAAGATTATAAGCAGAAAAGCAAAAATTTTATAACCGAAGAGAGATGGGAAAATGACTAAGAGGAAGAAGCCAAATTGGAATATTGGATGATATGATAGAGGATGCTGGTTAGTGTGCACTGAAAGGGGGGGGGGGGGTTGGAAAGGGATATGAATATGTGATTAAATTCTATTTCATGAACAAACATTATAGAACAGAACATGACTTGATGATGGGTGAAATGAATTGTAGCCTGCAAATCAATTACTAAATACCCTTGCAGCAGATAAGCAAAACATTCAGTTAAAAGTAAAATCCTGAGAATTGTTAAATATTTACAGATAATATAGTGAATATAATTTAATTTCACATTTCTGAATTATTTACAAAAATTAAAAATAGAACATTAAAAATGTCATGATAAAATGCAAGTATTAAAGTAAAAAAAAAAAAAAAAATATATATATATATACACGTATACACAGTCGATTCCAGTTATTTGGGCACATCGGGACTAGTGCATTTTGGCCCGATTAAGCAGCTGCCCCAATTAGCATTAGCAAGGGCACATGATGCAAGAAAGCAAGCTTATATAGCATCAGCCAAAAAAAAAAAACCCTTATTTCACCCATCCCCTCGCTCCAAATGTTTGTCAAGTTCCGAATTATCTGAAGTTTCACGTAAATAGTTAAAAATACGATGGACCCCCACTTTACAATTGGTTCACTGTACAATTAAATCACGTTACGATGGACTCACCATAGTAAAGTACCGTTCACTGCATGATGTGTAGTAAGCACCGGTCATTGTGATCACGTTTGTGAACTGAATTTTAATTCTATTAAACAGCGATTCTAATTAGCGAAATTAAGAGGAATATTATCCACAGGCTATAAAAGTAAAGATATTAAGCACAAATTTGCCTTTTATTACTTTACTAATTAAAAAAAATTAAATATGTGAAAATCGGAAGAATGTACGTGATAATCGGAATAATTAATACATACTGTAATACATACATACATACTAGCTAGTTGACATTTGTGGGTGGGGGTTAAAATTTAAAACTGTAAAAAGATAAGCCATCAATAACAAAGAACAAGGCACACACAAATTGTAAGTTATACGCAAAAGTGAGAACGGAGTAACAAGTTACGAAGCTTTAAAAATAGGAATGAAGAGATTCTGAAAAAAAAAAAAAAAAAAATTTTTTTTTTATATGATTGAAGATGTCATGGAAGTGTAAACACATTTCACCACAATAACCCACAGAATTCCAGTTGTCGGTATTATCGTAAATTCAACAAGATTGAGTTTACTATCTGTTTATGATAGATTGCACTAACAGAAAAGCCCAATAAACAGGAGACTGCTAATTGTTTTTAAGGTTGTGACCTCCAGAAATCCGACCAAACTATGTGGTACGGTCACAGCCAATTGTAGGGTAATCTCCAGTGCTGGTGGTCTCCTGCCCCGATTAAACGGCATGTTGTCCCAATTAAGCGAAGTAAAGCCTGGCTATTTTCTCGATTGGGTTCTGTTTTTTAAGATTTGCTCCAAATAAATGGCTACCCCGATTAACCGGTGGCTCAACTAACCAGAGTCCACTGTGTATGTATATACATATACACTTCTCTGCATGAGAAACTGTACTACAGTTATTTAATTCATGGTAATGATCCCACCCTGGGCGTTTACTATACTTTGGGAGAATACCAATGCAAATTAAAATAAGCTGCAATTCTGGTTGTGTGTGAGGGAATATAAGTAAAGGCAACAAACTTAAAAAAATTATTTGCCTTTATATATACAGTATATACAAAATGAGTTTCTATCCCGTCAATGAAAAATTATACAATCTACAAATGAATCAATTTTTATTCAAAAAACGTTTTTTTTTTTTTTGAATAACTGAGAATTTGAACTTTAAAAATGTCATAATAAAATTAATTTTGAATTGAGAAACAGTCAATTCTAGGTGCTAGACCTTGATGCAATGTTCTATCTTTTCTCGCCCCACTTATGCAGGACCAACTATTGTGGTCCTTTCATTCCCTCAGTGAATATCATTATTTGCCCCAGTATTCAGATATGTGGCCCATGCATTAATCTTCATGAGCTACATATCTAAAGAATGGGGTGCTTGCGACTGATTCATAAACTAAATCATTGTCATGCAGGAAAAGGATCCCTCTGGATTTTCCCATTTCTGGCTATTTAATGTTTGTGAAATTTCAGTAGCAAGGAAGAATATTTGATTCAGTATGAATTTACCTTTTTTGAAGGTACCAAATATCACCTTTTTGCTCCACAAAACTGATACCATCATCTTATATGTATTAACAATTGTATGTACAGTAACACACAATCCCTCCTCATACATCTACTCTTTAATAGCAATACTGAAAAAAAAAAAATAACTGACTTTCTAAAATAGAATGCTAAAGTAAGGAAGATTAAGTAATGAAGGGGAAAGGGAGAGGAATAGTAAATTAAATACCAAGTTGGAGTGATGAGACTAAGTATAAAACAAAAGAAAAGAACTGAATGTCAGTGTCTCATCTACTCAGGGATGGCTGCAAGGTACCAATGACTGGCAGATAGTTTAGCACGAGTGGTTTTTTTTTTTTTTTTTTTACTGTTAGGACAGTTAATTTAAAAGATTGGCCTTTCTCATAATTTTACAACTATCATTAGAAAATTATCTAATTTAATTTACAAACTTTTGAAGTGCCATTTCTCAAACCAGTAAAAGATATTTTTTATTCATTAAGTAATCCAATTAGCAGCTCTTTCATATTTAAGTATTGTTCAAATGAAAAAATAGTAATTGACAAAAATATGCATTCTATTTCAGCTATAATCCCAATCATTGTTTAACCACCTGTCTCATTGCAAAAGAAGCCTCATGTTTCACCCCAAAAAAAAAAAAAAAAACCCTCTCCATTAAATTCACCACCTTTCAAAATGGCTTGTTTTCATTTGAATGCACTGTACATACCATTCACCTGGAATGGAGTTACCTATTTGAAGGTAAAGGATACCAAGCCATTCTTTTTTGCAAAGAACTGATGCCAAAATTTAGTGGCTGATAAAACCCCTGAAATTTCTTATGATGAGAAGACCTTTTATGCCCAATCTTTGGAGCAATAGTAATGAATACAAGTTTCACCACCTGGCTGACAAATTTGTTTGAATTCTGGGCAAATTTTGCAAGGATTATCTTCACACAATTCATTCTCTCCCCTTTTTCTGCCCTGCATTCAAAAGATAGTTCAGTTCTTTGGTGCCTTTTCTCTGTATTGAAATCAAATCTGACGATCTTTGAAAATCAGGTCATGAACAGAATCGGTATTTTCTGTGGTTGGCAGTCACAGGTCATCCAAAGTTGGATTAGTCTTCAGTAACTGTGATTCCATTTGAATCAAAAAACAGTTATTGGCAATTTTTAGGCATGACCACACACACAAATGCATAAGTACTTTTTTGTCTTTACTGTGTCTGTTTGCCATAACTCCCAGTGGATAAATTTTCATGAAATTTTATATTCAGTTCTTTTAGAAATATTGTTGAGCCATCCTAAATTTCATTAAAATTGGACAAACAGAAATACAGCAAATCATTATTTCCTGTTTCCAAACAATCTGTATCAGGAAAAATAAATTCCTAGACTAAATGTAGTTTTAATCCAGTACTCTCTCTCTCTCTCTCTCTCTCTCTCTATATATATATATATATATATATATATATATATATAGAGAGAGAGAGAGAGAGAAAGGAAGAGATGCAACTTAAAAAAAAAAAAGGCATGTAGGAGAAGAGTAACAAATATTATACAGTTGTAATTAAAATGAATGGTTAATAGTTTTATTCAGGGTTTGATAATTAACTGATAAGGAGATAACTATATTTACTTTTCATTTCTATTAATCACACAAAGAGAAAAAAAAAAAACTGAACATGTATTAGCTAACTTGTGAAATGCCCCTGTCATATCCTTGTGGACTGCTTCCAGGACAGTCTTTCAAAAAAAAAAAAAAAACACTAACATTACTTATAACTTTGTAAAATTATTGGTTTTGGTGGTTGATTGATTTAGTGTTTAATGGCACATTGGCAACTAAAGCCATAATGCACCAAGTCAAAATTAAAGCTGATACAAAAAATTTGGTAGCCTATAAACTGGCTACCAGGTTTTGGTAGCCAACTATTTCAAACTGGAGTGGGATATATTATATGCATATGAATGTTTGCAATTCAGTATTTATTTTACTTTCAAATAATGAATAAATATGTTGTGAAATATATAATGAAACTGATTGCTGAAAAAAATACAAGATTACTAGGGGAGCTGAATTAGAATCAAAGGATCAATTTGAAAATGGCTGTGGGTAACAGACACAGGATGAAACTCATGTTGCTTTGTAAAAAGCAGAAAATTTGATTGTGGTATTTAATGAAGAAATACCATATATTCTGATGTATAAATCTACATTAAAAATTTAAGATTTTGAAGCCTACTTATACACTGGGTATGAAATATTAAACTAATCAAAAGATATTTTCTCAGAGTTAAAAAAAACAAAAAAAAACTAATTACAATAATATATTTGCAATTCATTACATATATAATTTTATATAAATACTGTATATATATTGTTGCTCACTTTTTAAAACACAAAAATTTGTTCATTCTTCAACAAATGAAAACAATTCACAGAATTTGTTTTGAAAACTAAGTTTTCATTTTATTTTCTATATAGCCAAGGCCAAATTACAAATTCATTGTGACTGCATACATATGGTAGCTAGATTTTCAGGGCCATAGTCAAAATGGGCTGTACATTTTGTGGTGGCATATCAGCTTGAACCCAGAACCTTTCTTACTTGTGGGTGTGCATACCAACTACTGGATCAGGGACCATACCATGAAATAAAATATATTAAACATGAATTTGAGACAAAAAAAAAAAAAAAAAAAAAACACCATATATGTTAGATTATATGATTGTCAATGATCCCCCACCTCCCAATTGTAAAATAAACTGATAATAAGAATATTCACAGCCAAATATAGAAAAAACATAAATAGGCAGAGGGGTATGACAAGGGTGTTATGCTTTTCCTTCTCCATCATTGTTTGGTAATTACAAGTCCAGAGGTCAACAGTAGGACAGTCAATGGGATAATGGGAGGGGGGGGAAGCAAAAAGATATTATATAGAGTGAAATTTGCAGATAATGTGGTGCTAATACCTGATACAAAAAGGATGTACACATTTTGTTGGGAAAACAATGAGGGCACTTGGAAGAGGTGAGAAATATATCCATCTTCAATGAGAATATACATTTTCAGAACTTTTTCAAATACCCTTCATGCTTATTTTAATCTGTATCTATAGTGAATGCCCATAGTGGGATTACTACTGAAGATTGAATAATAAACAGTTTTTCCATGCAATACTGTGTATTTTTTTATTTTTTGTAATTTTAAATTTTAACAATATAACATATCCCAAGACCTCCACTAGTGAGACTGGTTCGAACTAATACAGGGGTGTCCTGAGTTAACTTTTATTTTTATTCCTTCACTTCCCTTATTTTTCTTACCTTTATACTAATTAGGATTAAGAGCTGTTTCACTTTTTTTCTTCACCTTTCTTGTTATTTACCTCCAAACCTATTGGTTGTGGACCTTTACTCTTGCATATAAGTAATTTATATTGTCTATTATGTCTTCAGATGATGGTTCCCTGTATTTGTGAGTATTCTTGAGACTTGCATTTATTTTCTGAAATTGTATGCAACCCCAATAACAACAATATCCACATAGCAAGAGAAATGGTAGCTGTCATCTCCTCCAAGCTGATGGCATATAGCAGATATGCTAACTTACAACTAATTTTTTTTGTTGACATTACATTACAGTCTAGGGGCATTTATCATAAACTGTAATGTTATCACACACCAAGAAAGAACTATTTTGGTCTGAAATGCCTGTTCTATTAAACAGCTTAACTTGTTAACACAGAGGTATGGTGTAATTTTATTTAAATAAATAATTATCCTACAATGTCTCTGAAAGAACATTTAAAAATTACGACCCATTTTCATTTTACACATGAAAAGAAAGCAAATTTAGATTTAATTAAAACAGTGAGTTTCCCACCTCTACGTAATAAACTGTGCTACTCTAAATATACATGAACAAGTCATATACATCAATTAATATCCAATTTTACTTTGTAAGTATGGCCAAGCCTGTAATATTGCACTCGCAACAGATAAAAAAAAAAGAGAAGGCATATCAATCACTAATTATAATGACAAACACTAGCTTTTTTTCTTTTTCTTTCATTTTTTTTATTATTACAAAAGTGCATTGGGGGCAGATACAAGTGACAATACTTTTAAATCATCAGAATGCATTATCTCCCCCCCACCTACGAGCTTACAATAGAAGCAGCTTACTGAAGCTTCAAATTTTGCAAAAACAGTTCTCTTTTTCCAAATGGGGAGGGGGCTCATACATATGTTACCATTTTTTTTTAGGAGATATATATCTTACTGATATATATGTATGTATATATCAGTAAGATTTTAGTGGCTAAACAGAATTTAGATGTAATCTTTCACAGAATATGTACAAGTTTCATATTATTGATATTGGTTGTGATAAAGGAAACAATGATTACACATGGTTAGTTTATTTTACTAAACTTTGAGGGGGAGGGGAACAGATTTAAATTGTAAATGACTGAAGTTATATTAAAATAATTTATTAATAAAAAAAGGTAAAGTTTTTACCACAATTATGGTGATGTTCTCAACTAAAAATATGCAACTAATGCTGCTAATTTTCTGATTATCATTAACTTAATTTTATAGTTATCTGCAAAACATATTTTCAATCAATATACGAGCGAAAAGACTGATATTTAAGTACAACACCAAATGCAAAGCAATTTACAAAGATTTTTTTCACACTAATTCTAGAAATACCAGTTTGCATGTATGTTATGCATGTGAACTTCAAAAGCAAAATTACAAGTGCATGGGTAGGGGTTATTTAACACAAAAGGCTTCTGTATACTTTATAAATATATTTTTTGGCTGCTTTTGTTGTTACAATTCACAAAAAATATAACTAAGTCACCTTTGCAAATATTATATTGGAATGCAGCAAAAACAGTAATATGATAATACTGATATGAATCAGAACAGTAAATTGTCCTTTGCGACCTATTATAGGCAATTCATAATGCCATGGATACAATTCTGACTAGGCCCTGGGTGAATGAAAAGAGAGAAAGGGTTAGAGAGATGAAGTTAAAATGGAATATTATACTGTTTTGAAATGTAGGTGGAGTTCAAAATAATGGAAGACATGGGAGAGATTGCAGAGATACTTTTTATAAAGTAGAAAAGTAAGAAAATATGCTCTCTTCTATATTTTTAAATGTGTTGCGGAAAGTTAGACATCTACTTGGAATCAAAAATACTCGGGCTGAACGTTACAAAATAAGAAAGTGAATAACTATATACTAATAATACAGTAGGGTCTCAAAGTATTCCAAAGCTAAGTTGCTGGTATTCTAGCAAAGTGAGAATTCACGCCCCCCCAACCCAAGAAAACTATTGTACTAGGGTAAAACTAGGCAAACTACTGCAAATCATGTATGCACATATATAATAAACTTTATTTGTGTAAACTGAATGTAAATAAATCTTAAAGTACAATAAAAGTGAGACTCCTCATAATGGGGTGCCTTCGGGGGAATCTGTGTTTAGGCTAAAGATAATATTGTTCTTATTAATCTATTAGGAATCATCTAGTTCAAGTATGGAATTCTTACTCGTCTAAACAAAAAGCCGATACTGCACATTTGCTATGACAATTTCTCTCTTTCTATTTCATCCCTTTCCCCTTCACATCAACTGCCATCATAAAGCAGACAAGCTGTAACTATTAGCCATGGACATAAGTATGAATTAGGGAGTCAGTCATGCATGAGTGGGATCATGTACCCTGAGACCCTACTGTACACAGAAATATCTTACTCAAATTTTTATATTTAAATTAAGACCCCATAATAAATTCACAACAGTGAATTCCATGGAAAGAACTAAATAATGAAATTATGCAAATCTTCCTGCTATTATAACAACCTTTAGTTTTAGAGCACTCCTAAAAATATTAAAAAAGTTTGGTAGTTTTCACATTCTCATATACTGATTTTATCATTAAATTGTGTAATGATATCCCAGAGAATAAATTAATCACATATGGATGAGATTAATTATTCTAGCAGATTGGCTCTTTTGTCCATCGACATCATCTCCCATGAAGCACACTGCTTGTCCAGTTTAGGATAGATCATCTTTCCATCTTCTTCTTGGTCTTCCTCTACTCTGTTTTGCCTACAGGTCTCCAGTTCTTTAATATTTTTGTCCAACTGTCATTTGTACACGTAATCGAATAATGTCACAAATGGGGGAAAAAATAGTATGGCAGGCTATTTTGGTTTGCTGTCTTTGTAAATAACAGAATGTGTCAGTGAATAGTTTAATGACTACAGCCATTACTTACATGAAGTAAAAGTAATGGCAATAGTTACTGCTTATACAAAGCACTTTACATGTAATATTGTGTATAATAGTATATCATAAATAACTGAAGAACTAGCTTTAGAAAATAAATTTAATTAGCCAAATAAACAACCAGAATAGAATGAGCAAGCCCAAGAAATTCTTCATGAGATCTTGTACAAGAAATTATATTCAGCAATGATCTCCAATATCTGCTTCATGATTTGTTCTGTACTTTTCTGAATTTGCTTCACATACCACACTTTAATGATGAGATTAAAAAAATAGTGCCCTTGTTTATAAACATTCTTTGCACCCCATCACCCCAAAGTACCAAATGCATATGAGCTCTTCATGTGCAATTCAAAATTACACAATAAGAGCATTGATGTGTCTGAAAAGTCTCTGAAAGTTTCGGGAGGGGGGGGGGGAAGACAACACTTCATATAACATATAAGAAACAATTTGCGAAATTAAGGGTCATGTCCAACCCCAGAGAAAGAGTACCACAGACTACTGAATGAGAAAAAATGCCTGTGTACCTTCTAGAGATGAAGCACTTGAAATCAGGCTTGCTCTTCAGAAAAACCTTGAACAAAACAAAACCCAAATCAAACCTTATTTGTGAAGAACTATTTTCCAAACTGATGCTAACAGAAGTGGATGGCTTTCTGTGCATCTGAAGAAAGCTATAAGAATGGGTAGTACTGGGTAATGTGAATATTTTGATTAGTGTTTGAATATGAGGAAGCTATTTGGGGCACACCTGAATACTAGTGTCAATCCATACATATGTATGTGTGGGTAGTGTAGATTGATACTAGTGAAGTTTAGTCGTAAGGAGGAATAATTTTATATATAATATTTATTACCATTTCTTTCCTCATTATCTAAATTTCTACAGTTCACTCACATCTGAACTGATATTAGCAAATCATTTTTAAGTCTATATCACTGAATCACAGGAATAATTCACATTATTAAATAAAAATATTCACATTACTAAACACTGCTCACCCTCCTGTTCTTCAATTTATAAACAGCCATCAATTAAAGTGCTTATTATAACAGAAGATGAGATGGGCTGGGCTAAGAACAAACCAATAAGGTTTGATTCAGATAGCTCTGAACAAGGAATTTGTAATCTTAACAAATTATAAACTTGAAAGTCAACATATTGGGTTTAACAATTATATAACTTGTAATGAACTGCTGAATAAATAAATTTAAGTTACAAGGTTTATAAAGTTATTGGACTAATGAATATTAGTAGTCACATCAAAAGAATCACTGTTTTGATATTTATAAGGAGGGAAAAAAATGCTAGCATTCAATTAATACAAGCATTATTGACAAGTTTCCAGAGGTCAAAGATAAAATTCCTTCAAAGACCTTGAAGTACATATGCTGTGAGCAAGCATCACACAGTATAACCTCAATAAGCAATCCTTTTCATATGTGGCTAAAAGAAATCTATCTGCATTTGTATTTACTTTTATTTCATTATATTAAACCCCAGAAAAATTACCAATTTTTACTCTTCAGTTATTTGATTTACATGATGCAATACTTAAGGAACAAAGCCTTCAATTATTCACAGGTTTTATATATATGTACAGAAGAAAACGACAGCCTTAAATTTAATGGGCTGAAATGTTTAGTGAGAACAGCTGGATGACATTCAGTTCAAAATGTCCTATTTTATTCTTTTAAACAACAATATCTTTATTATTAAAAATACTGATAGGCCATATACTGACTCACAATATAGCCAACCTGTAAGTCAGCAGCAAAGCAAGCTTATAAATGGGTTGGCATACAAGTTTTACACGCACGCACGCACATACGCACACACACACACGTCAGAGAATGTTATCTTAATATTAAGTAATTAAGTTACTTACGTTAATAATATTAATAAAGTTTTTTTTGTTCATCATTCCTTGCCAATTTTATCTTACAAATACGTTATTTCATAATCTAAAAACTCATAAAATTATTTTTTTTTCATTTTCCTTGGATATCAAAGTTGATTTAAAGCACAGACAATTGTGCATTCCGTTTCCAACAGCCAATTTACTTATCAGAGATATACTGTTCCATGGATGACAACTTATTGAGGTTATACTGCATAGAGGAATTTCTGCAAAATCATAGCTATGATTTGATTTTTGCTTTAACACCAAACAGAAAGTCAGCTAACAATAAACATGTGCACACACACCTAATTTTTTTTGGCAAATTTACAGGATCATCAACAAGTATACACTTATAATCCTAAAGACCATAACAGGAAAATTGGTCAACAACAAACAGCACTGCACTCAAACATTAAATTATCACTTAAATAATGAAAAGTGCCTCCCCCCCACAGCCTTAAATTTCCTTCTAGGTATAAAATATGTGAGGATAATAAATTTTCATATGTGAAATTTGAATTCCAGTTAAATTAATACCAAAATACCTTACGGAAGTATCTGTTGGTAGATTCCTTCTTGCAACCCAAACACAACTAAGAAAATCAATTTCATACACATGGTAATTCATTCTCCTGTTAAGTCCTCTGTACTGTAAAGGTTGAGGATAGAAGGGAATGAAATGATTTTGAAAACTTTACCAACTATTCAAATTTAGGGTCAGGGATTTCTAAGTGATTAGTATCAGGGCATAACATATCAGTTTTAATAGCATTTTAAGTATATCACTAATTTTATAATCATACCTTCATTCTCTGGCAAATAGAATGAAAGGATGGAAATGGCCTATTTAGTATAAATATTTAAGATGTGGAGTAATAATAATAATAATAATAAAAAAATGGGGCCAATGGAATGTCACCAAATGAACTATAAAATTATGGTATGCATAAATCTAAAAATTACATTGATAATCAGGAAAGTTATCTTTAGGCTTTATTTTTAAAGAACAAGTTCTGAAAGAAAATGAACTAAATAAATCAATCTGTACAACACTTTGTTTACAAGAAACTAATATCAAGAAACCACTCTGTTCCACGAATTAGGCAACATAGCCCAAAAATCACCAAATATGGTGGTTTCTAGCTTCATTCAATATTTACATAAGGCAATATACGTAATATATCCCCACTATATGATTCTTGTTCATTTACTTCTTGCCACTTTTTCCAAGATCCATCTGAACAGTAATTACCATTAACACAATCCCATTTGTCATTTAATATCCGATTCACAGAATCTTCAGTTACGGAATCTGTCCTAATTGGTAAACAATCACTTTCTTCCCAGTTAATTTCACTAGGATTGATCTCTGGCAAAGTAGAAAGAATTTTTTGAATTTCTTCAGAGACAGGATCCTCCCTGGTGACAACCTTATCTGCATTACTTAGAGACTCAAGATCTAAAGGCGGTCGAGATATGGTCTCTCTAATAGGAGAAGCTACACCAGATATGGTTACAGGACTTTCGTGGGTGCTGTCTTCATCCACAGTACCAGTGGATGACTGAAGGAACCTATTCATAAGTTCTGATTTCATTTTTGAGATATCTGCATCAGAACTTATAAATGAATAACTCCCACCACCTTTGGCAAGAAGACGTAAGTTAGATTCATTTCTGATACTATCAACAGAAGAATTCACATTTGACATTCCAACAATTGCTGAACAACCACATTTCTTAGCTTGCAATTCTGCAATTAATTGTTGTGTTGTTTTAACTTTTTGAAGTTTTGAGCCTGATGGTACTCCTGCTACCTTTTCTTTCACAGTTTCAGATTTAACATTATTACTCTCCCTCTTCTTTCTCTTCTCTGACATGGAGAATAAACAGTCATTTGGTTTTGGTTTATTGTTAATGGTTTTCCTAAAATATTTAAAACTTTCAAATGCAGATCCTTCACTAGGCATAATACTTTCAGAAGGGCGACTTGAAAAGTCTAGGCCATTTACAACAATGGAATTGTGTACAGTCATATTAATTAAGTTTTTTTTCTTAGCAGGATTAAGTGGAGAATCTAATTTGTCTTCCTTCCGCAGACGTTTATTTGCTGCATTAGTCCTAGCCAGGTCCAAACTGGAATGAACGCCTTTGGAAGGGAAAGGTGGTGAAGGCGTAGATGACTGGGAGGAGTGCCGAATAGGATGATTTTCCTCATTATGCCTAACCGAAAGAGTCCTTTCAGAAGCATTCACAGATGGGCTATGAGAATGAGAACTGCTCCTTAAGGCTGGACTAACTGCAGGACTATGATGCAGCACTGCTGAACCTGACAATCCTGATGTACTCGACTTACCAGCAGCATGTCTTACAGCTGCCAATGCTGGACTAACAGGTTTAAATACTCGATTAGATCCAGATGCTTTACTTAAGTTACTAACATTAGATAAGGCTTGATTTACAGGAAATACTCTATTTGGTGTTCGAGTTGTCTGGTTTGGATGTGTAACTTTGGCTACGGGAGCATAAGTGGAAGGTGTAGATGACCTGCTTGTTCCCTGGCACTTTGATGAGGGCAGCAGTGGGCTGTTGGAGGCACTCGAACACAGAGGACTAGTAACATCTTCTGGCTGTACTTCTGGGATAGGTTTCTGTCGAGAAGTAGAAGGCGTTATGCGACCCGATTTTATCCTACAACCTGGACCAGGACCAGGACCAAAACTAGGTCCGGGTCCAGGCCCTGATGTTGTCATGCCAGATGGTGGTGTGTTTGTACTTCTCACAGCTCTTTCCCCATTAAGAGTAGCAGTTGTAGTAGTACTAGTGGTGGTGGTGGTAGTAGTTGTACTGGTAGTGGTAGTTGCAGCAGCAGCAGCAGGAGTAGCATCTGACAGAGGCAACAGTGTCCTCCAGTTCTTAACTAGTTCTTTGGCTCTTTTAGCAAGCTGCTTATTGTTTGTCCTTTTCCTCAGAGCATTCACATATTTTCCAATTCTTGTTTTCTAGAAAAAGGGAAATAAAAAATTTAAGATGATAAAGATTACAAAAAATATGTAAACTGAATTTTGATATATTTCTAAAGATAATTTCATTCCTGAAAAATATTTAACCAAGAAAAACAATTAAGTAAATTACAAAAAAGTTAATTAATTTTAGCATTTTACACAATATCTAATGACAGAGAATTACGAATATGGAGAATATTCATAAGAATATTTTTGCAGCGCCATTATATTGCATAACATTATATACAGTAAATGAATTTTTTTTTTTTTTGTAACACTTAAAAGTGAAAAAATAACATAGTCAAGATCAAGCATTTGTTTTTGTAGTATGTTATATAAGCAATTTCATGTATATAAGGAAGAAAAAAAAAAAAAACCTAACAAATAGGTCAGAGTTTTGCTTTCCTTTGTATTCCCATTTCTACTATAAATATTGCATAGTTCATTCCCTCTTAATAATAAATTGGGAAAACTAAATGCATGATTTTTATTGGGAAACTGGGAGACCAAGAGGAAAGATCATTAGTAGAAATTTATATAAAAAGAGGATACAAAATTCTTAGGTTGCTGGGTTGTTTAGATTTAGCACTGAGGCAACTAAAACCATATGTCATGGTGTTTATACAATATTATACTGCACGTATACACTAATATTTTGTACTTACACAACCTCAATGATTAGCTTAGTTATGGTAAAAACAATTATTGTCATTAATGTACCTCTTGCCATATAGCATAAAAAAAAAAGTCATAATTGCAGTACTAAAAGCTTTAAACGGGTGGGGGGGACAAAAATCACTGCTCTACCTGGCATAACACGGGGGGGGGGGGGGGGGGGGGGGGGGGGGGGAATAGGAATAGCAGTTAGTACCTTTTAATTTTTGTTTGAGTCACACTGAGACATCTGGGAACCACTGCAGTCTACTCTTGTCTATATGCACTTGTCTATATTATCATTAATGTAAAATGAAAATAAAAAGTGAATGATATTCTTTACATATGTACTGAGTGGTTATAAAATAAGTTTCCCTATTCAGGAGACCCTAGTGTCAAATTAGCACTGTGAAAATCAGTGGGTATGGGGAAGCGATAAACTGAGATGATCAGTTTTTATATAGAAGGAAAAAAAATTAGTTCAAATTTCTGCCAACAGCAGAAAAACAGCACTGCACATATGTAAAAGTTGTCATTTACTTCAAGACACACTGTTTACACAAATGACATCCTGTTAGATAAAAGCAGAAAAGCCAACGCCACCGTCAATAACCATTATGGCTCTTACAAAAAAGGAACGTGCTCTTTTAGTAAGAGTTCTACCAGAATAATAACACTAATGCATCATTATGTGAATATCTGAAACTTAGATGTAAAGGACCTTTGATGTCAGTGTGGCTTTGAAAACTAATAAAGAAATTTGAAGCAACTGGGAAGTTAGATTTAATTGCAGGCAGGGGGTGACCACGTATCGGAACAGAGGTAGTGGATGAAGTGGTGGTTGCAATGGTCAGAATGCAAAACGTATCCAGTCAAGTAGTGCCAGAGGTGTGTCAAGAGACGAACCTTCCTTGGTCTACTATGGGGCTTAGAGGGGAACAGGTATTCTGTGCGTTATCAGACACTCAGTCTAAAACACTGATGGATCCAATATCTTTCTATCTCAGATGATTTAGGAGAAGTCCGGTTGGCCTGCCTCCCTAAAATCCACTCATGCACACCTTCTCGATGGTAAGCCCTGTTACGTCACCTAGGTGGCAACGAACGTGTAGAGTGGTTCTCTTCAAGACGCCTGGTCAGCGTGAAGAGGAAAAGACCAAACCCTCCAGCATATGACAGCACGACAAAACAAATGGCCCTCAGTCCCCAGCAGCTTTCACTCCCCTCTTACAGCAGCGAGAGGATCAGAGTGGAAGCAGAGGGTGCTAAGAATCTCTAGTTACGACCAGGCTGACATGCACGGAAACTGAACTTGGCCTGTTACAACGTAAGATCACTCATCGGTGAAGACAGGTTATTAGAGCTGGAAAAGGAATTAGAAAATGTGAATTGGAATATCATCGGTTTGGCTGAAACAAGAAGAAATGAATCACTTATAAGCTTATCAAGTGGAAATCTGCTGTACATCAATGGAAACAGTAAACGGAGTGAAGGTGGAGTTGGCTTTCTGGTCCATAAAGATATAAAAAACAACATTTTGGATTTCAAAAGTACATCACCAAGGTGTCAAGACCACTACTCAGGATTTCTAAGAGGCACAAGCTAAAGGTTATACTGATTTATGCACCAACATCGAGCCATGATGATGAAGAGGTTGAAGAAATGTACACCAAAATTTAGTCTTCTAGATGAGCAGAAAACCCACTACACTATCATTATGGGGGAATTCAATGCTAAGGTTGGAAAGAGACAAAACAGCACAGAAAGGGGAACTATAGGAAATTTTGGAATTGGTGAAGAAATGAGAGGTGAAAGATGTGAAATTTGCAGAATCTCGAGGATTGTCAGTAATGAACACTTTTTTCAAGAAAATGACGAACAGAAAGTAGACATGGAAGAGCCCAAATGGATTAACAACTAATGAAATAGACTTCATCCTCACTAAAAGAAGATACCATGAATGATGTTACCATCCTGAACAAGGTAAATAGTGGAAGTGATCACAGAATGGTAAGACGCACACTTGATATAGATGTAAGAAAAGAAAGGAAAAAACTGACTCGAGTAAATAATACAAAGGTCTTTGAAATAACAGAAGAGGAGAAAAAGCAATATGTACTAGAACTTAAGAACAAGTTTGAGCTTCTGCAGACAGCTCAGTACCAAGATATCGACAAGGAATATTACAACTTTCTGAAAGTGATAAAGCCCAAGAAACCTATAGGTAAAAGGAAATCCAAAGAAGAAAAGATTAGTCAAGAAACACGTCATGATGAAGACGACAAATGAAGAGCAAGAAAAACACTGACAGGGAGAAAATTGAGGATACAGTAAACCCCCGCTATTCACGGTATCTGTATTCGCGGTTTCGCGTTCGCCGATTTAATATAAAATGAAATAAAAAAATGTGAATATTTTCCGCCATAAAAAAAAATGGGCATGGCTAAAATTGTTTCCTGGTCAAAACAGTGCTCAGTGAGTGAGGGGAGAGGGGTGACAAAATCGCTAGCGTGGATGTTTCTCGCTAATCCTTGTTCAGTATGTGTTATGCGCTTGTCATGGGAGGTTTCATCGTTTGCTTTTAATTTATATGCTTATAAATTGAATAAATTTATCAATTTATAAATCTACCGTTTTTCAGTGTAAAACAGACTTTTTCGAGTGTGTGTTAATGGAAGAAAGTGACTTTATTGTGGACAACTTCTTTCTAACCCCTACAAAAATATGGCTATGAATAACAAGAGAAATGTGAAAATATCAAAGAAGGTGATGACATTAGCGAATAAAATTGAGTTATTAGATAAAATTTCTAATGGCAAAAGTGTCTCCTCAGTGGCAAAACATTATAAAATCAATGAGTCAACGGTATGATCAATCAAAAAATCGGAAGAAAAAAATCGGCCGTAGTGTCCGTGAAAACGCGCTAATTGCTTCAAAAATTTGCTCAGTAACTCGTGATGTTAAATTAGAAAAAATGGAAAAAGCTTTAAATCTGTGGATAGAAGACCGAACTCAAAATAAAATTCCGTTAAGTTCACTCATCATTTGTGAAAAGGCAAAACTCCTTTATCAACACTTTAGCAAAACTGTCGATAGCACTGGCTGGATAAGTTTTTTAGCTAGCAAAGGCGCTAGTTTGAAAAATTTGTTTGAAATTTCTAATAAATATTACATTTAATATTAAATTGTTTCTTATTTTCATTTCGATGCCATATGCTTGCATTTCACTATGTACTGTCTATGTACATAGTCATATTATGAAGGTACATATAATACATACATAGACAAAATTTTAGACTAGTTTTTCTTATATATTTCGTACTTTGGAATGGAACCCCTTTATTACTATGGGAGCCATAACTCAGTATTCGCGTTTTCGGTATTCGCGGCATTTCTCAGGAACGTAACCCCGCGAATAGCGGGGGTTTACTGTACTGAGTTATGCAAAGCCATTAGAAAGAGACTCAGAGAGGACATAAGATTTAACACAAGAAAAGTAGAACAAGAATTAAAGGAAAACAAAGGACTTAAATCAGCAGCCATGAGCAGTAATAGAAAAAGACAAATGATACTGAAACTGAAGAATAGTGATGGTGTACTTATAAATAGCAGAGAAGGCATAATTCAAATAGCACAAGGCTACTATAGAGAATTATACAAGGAGCAAAGAAATGATGTCAGCAGTGGGGAAGATGGATCGCAAATTAGTAACACATGACAAACCCGATATGATTCCTGATGAGGCAGAATGTGTTGAAGAAAATGAAGAATCAGAAAGCCCCGGGGAGGGAAGATGAAGTTACTGTAGAGTTGTTAAAATTGGAAGAGACGTGACACACAAACTGGCAAGATTCTTCACAAAATGCATTAGAAAAGGTGTGATGCCTAAGGAGTGGAATAATACAATCATAGTTTTGTTGCATAAGAAAGGAGATAAATCAGAAATTTGAAATTATAGATCAATTAGCTTGTTATCCCACATCTACAAGTTGTTCACCAGGGTCATTACTAACAAATTAGAAAGAATACTTGATGAAAATCAAACGAAAGAGCAAGCTGGCTTTAGGACAGCATTCTCAACTATGGATCAACTTCACATAATATCACAGCTAATGGAGAAAGCAAATGAATATAAAACACCATTATGCCTGGCATTTGTGGATTATGAAAAGGCATAGATACCCCATATATTATGATTCTGAAGAAAATATATGAGAACGCTACCTCGTTTATTAGACTACACAAATGTCTCCAAACAGGCCTACGAGGCTGGGAAAATTCATGTTGAAAAAATTTACTTCACACCAACCAGCAATTGTAATTTCTACTGCAAACTAAAATACATGCAATAGATAAAACTGGTAAAAATAGATGTATTTACAATAAATATGAAATTACTGTTAAAATATGACTAAAATAGAAGTTAAAATAATATTAAAATATAATAGTAATAAAAGCACTAAAAACTGTAGCTTTCAGAGACGACAGACTCCTTTCTCAACAGTGTGCTTCTGTTTGTACGACAACATCCTTAAATAGCAGGCCCATGGCACTCGTCACACGGTTCCACAGGAATATGGTTGGAATTTCCCACCTGCGTACTGGAACCGGAAACGGTCAGGAGCGTGCCAATAAAAACCAATCCTCTTGTTTAAGAATGATGGCTTCAAGGAGGGGATGTATACGGACACCCCCATCCCTGTTGATGGTGTTACTGCTAGCCACCTCGATGCGCAGGCTCTCAAGCCATTTACGGTCCCAGAACCCATGAGCCCGGTCAGTGATGACTACAGCTTCAGGGGAGATCTGGTGCTGCTTCGCCCAAAAATGCTCTGCCACAGCAGACTTCACATAATTTGCCATTCTTATAGCACTCATGTGCTCACCCAGATGTTCTTTGAGTCGTCGCTCCGTCTCACCAACACAACAAACCCCACAATCCGTGCACTTAATTTCATATACCACCCCACTGCTAACTTCTTTTGATATGGGGTCTTTAACTTGTGATATCACTGTGTGCAACCTAAACGATATTTGTAGTAGTAGCATGTGATGCAAGAAAGCAAGTGTATGAGCTTATGCAGCATCAGCAAAAAAAAAAAAAAAAAAAAAAAAAATCACACCATTCCCTCCAAATGCCTGTCCAGTTCCTCCTTAAATTTATTTAACCTATCAACTTCCACAATGACAGCTCAAAGTTTGTTCCAGCAATTAACCACCCGCTGGCTAAAGACAAATTTCCGCACATCTATTCTACATCTGTCTTTTCTTAATTTGAATTTATGCCCCCTTAGGTTCGTAATCTGAACAAGTGGAAGGATCCCATCAGAATTCAGCGTGCTCAACCCATTCAAGGCCTTATACACCTCAATCAGATCACCGCGCAAGTGCCTAGTCTACAGCCACTGCAATTTGCAGAACTTAAGCCTCTCTTGGTAAGAGGATCCCTTCATTCCCCTCACCAATCTTGTTGCCCTTCTCTGTACACGCTCAAGGAAATCTACATCCTTCCTAAAATGAGGCCTCCAGATCTGTATGCAGTACTCAAGGCGTGGCCTGACCATTGTTTTATACAGAGGGACAATCACCTCCTTTTCCCTGCTAGCAAAATTCCTATATATCATTGACAAAACCCCATGACCTGCCCTGGCAGCCTGTCTGCATTGCTCAGAAAACTTCATATCTGACTGCACAATTACTCCCAGGCCTTTTTCATTTTCTACCACCTTAAGTGTAGTACCACACAGTTGGTACGTTTCTCTGGGGTTACTTCTACCCATATGCAGTACTTTGCATTTGTCAAGGTTAAACTTCAGTTGCCACTTCTTAGCCCACCTGCCCAAATTATCTAGATCCTGTTGCAGTAGCACACTGCCATTATTGTCATTAACAACCCTGCCAACTTTTGTATCATCTGCAAACTTTGACACTAAACTGATATACCTTCATCAATATCATTGATAAATATACAAAACAACAGAGGACCCAACATCGAACTCTGTGGGACGAAGAGCAGCACCCATTAATTACCACCCTCTGTCTTCTCCCACACAACCACCCTTAATACCATTCTGCTCCAATTTGTACAATAGTCTTCCATGTCCAACAGTGTCAAAAGCTTTCCTGTAATCCAAATATATGATATCAAAATTATTTTTTGCATCCAGTTCCTTTGTAACCACATCATAATATCCTATCAAATTTGTCAGACAAGACTTTCCCTTAACAAACCCATGCTGTGTCTGAATTATTGCTGCAGTCTTGTCTATATGATCCTGCAATGCATCTTTAACCAGTGACTCCATTATTTTACTCGGAACAGAAGTTAAACTAACTGGTCTGTAATTACTCGTGTCACCATTCGACCCCCTTTATGAATTGGGGATACATTTGCACATCTCCAGTCCTAGTGGTTCCTTTATTTGTGAAGATGTGGAGTTTTGCCTGTCCAGTACCACCTTGGTCTTCCAAGATGTTATGTATAGGCAGGTTCATGGCACGGCCAAGGGTTCCCCCATTAGCGCTATTGTGACTAATTTAGCCATGGAACAATTGGAAGTTAGGATCTTTGATGGTTTAGAATTTCCCATACGTAAATGGAAAAGATACATGGATGATACTTTTACCATCATACAGAAGGGGAAGGAAGATCAAGTACTTAATGTGCTTAACAATTTCTCCCCTTTCATTCAATTTACCTCGGAGGTGGAGGCAGAGGGATCCCTCCCGTTTCTTGATGTGTTGGTGATCAGAGAAGGTTGTAGGCTTAAGACTAATGTTTTCAGGAAACCCATGTGCCGGGGACAATATACCCATTATAGCTAGGCACAAACCAGCCAACACAAGAACAGTGTAGTTAAAGGCCATAATAGATAGGGTTGGGTCCCACTGCAGTACCCCCGAGAATAAAGAGAGAAATTATTAGAGTCATAGCAGACCTCAAGAAATGTGGCTATCCCCAGAGGATTTTGGATAAATTCATTAGAGGGATAGAGTCCACGCATAGTGAGTCGCCCGCCCCTGTGATCACTGTATACATTCCTTACTATCTGGGCCTTACTGAACTCATTGCACGTACAGTCTGTGGGTGCCAGATACGCTGTGTGCAGTTTCCGGGACGGAGGTTGCACACAGTGATATCACAAGTTAAAGACCCCCACATCAAAAGAAGTTAGCAGTGGGGTGGTATATGAAATTAAGTGCCCGGATTGTGGGGTTTGTTATGTTGGTGAGACGGGATGACGACTCAAAGAACGTCTGGGTGAGCACATGAGTGCTATAAGAACGGCAAATTATGCGAAGTCCGCTGTGGCGGAGCATTTTTGGGAGAATGCAGCACCAGATCTCCCCCGAAGCTGCGGTCATCACTGACTGGGCTCATGGGTTCTGGGACCGTAAATGGCTTGAGAGCCTGCACATCGGGGTGGCTAGCAGTAACACAATCAACAGGGATAGGGGTGTCCGTATGCATCCCTTCCTTGAAGCCATCATTCGTAAACGAGATGATCAGTTTTTATTGGCACGCTCCTGAGCCGTTTCCAGTTTCAGTATGCAGGTGGGAAATTCCAACCATATTCCTGTGGAACCAAGTGATGAGTGCTGTGGGCCTGCTATTTAAATAGCAGGCCCACAGCACTCGTCGTACAACAGAAGCACACTGTTGAGAAAGGAGTCCGTCGTCTCCGAAAGCAACAGTTTTTAGCACTTTTTTAAATATTATTTTAACTTCTATTTTAGTCATATATTAACTGTCATTTCATTTTTATTGTAAATACATCTATTTTTACCAGTTTTATCTATTGCATGTATTTTAGTTTGCAGTAAAAATTACAATTGCTGGTTGGTGTGAAGTATAATTTTTCAACATAGACTACATAAAGACAGTAGTAAATTTAAAATTGAGAAAGGAGTTTGACAGGGAGACAATATCTCCAAAGTTGTTTACTGCTGCCCTTGAGGAAGCTTTCAGAAGATTAGACTGGTCGCAGAAAGGAGTCAATGTGAATGGGGAGTACCTAAAGTATTTACGATTTGCAGATGACATTTTGGTCATAAGCCATGATCCCAAAGAATTAGAGGAAAATCTTAATCAGTTATGCACAGTTAGTAAGGATTTTGGACTAAAGATGAATATGGCTAAAACAAAAGTAATGATGAACAAGTATGCCATAGAAAGGGATATAATGATTGAAGGAGCAGTAATTGAAAAGGTGGAGTCATATCTGGAACAAGTCATCAGCTGTAATAATGATAAATGGCTGGAATTCAAGAGAAGAATAAATTTTGGATGGATAGCATTCAGGAAATATAGTCACATACTGAAGAGCAATATCCCAGTTTGTCTGAAACGTAAAATAATGAACCAATGTATACTACCCACCATGACTTATGGAAGTGAAACTTGGGCACTCACCAAAATAATGGAAGAAGCTGAGAACTACACAGCGCAGATTGGAACAAATTATACTGCGAATCAGACTGTTAGATAAGAAGAGAAACACATGGATTAGGCAGCAAACTCAAGTAAAGGACATTCTTATCAAAACTAAAGAACTAAAATGTTCTTGAGCGGGACACATAGCTCGAAGACATGATGACAGATGGACTAAGAAAATAACAGAATGATACCCTAAGAGGAGCTAGAAGAAAACCTGGAAGACAACGACGGAGATGAAAAGATGAAATTCATGAGTTTGTGGGTAGTAAATGGATGGCCATTGCACAAAACAGAAGGAACTGGGAAGTGCTGGAGAGGCCTTTATCCTGCAGTGGATTAAACATGGCTGATGATGATGATGATCTACTGTACATAAAGTGCTTCTAATAATTTTACGCTGGTTCCCGTACAAGATTCACGTAGTGGAAGAACTAAAGTCTTGTGATTAGCAACAATGAACAGACTTGTGCTCTACGATTTCTGGTTCGTATGGAACTTGACAATACATGGGCTCGAATAATCTTGTGGTCTGCTGAGGGACATTTCACTCTTCATGGGGGGGGGCTGCAAATGCACAAAACTGCTGAATATGGGATACTTCTCTTCCATCTGCTATGCATGAAAGACCACTACAAAGTCCATATGTTACAGTATAGTGTGGATTCACAGCAGAGTTTATAATCGAACCATTTTTCTTTGAAGAGTCTACACCTCATGGCCCCATAGGGTGTATAGTAACTAGTGCACAGTACTGCGCTCTTCTAAGAGATCACATTATTCCCACTCTACAAGAAAGGCAATGCTTGGAGACAGTGGTGTTTGTGCAAGATGGTGCCCCTCCCCAACGTTGGTCGACGAACAAAGGAACTGCTCCATTCAACATCTGGAAATGATAGCATCATTTCGAGACTTTCCGCAGTTCTGGCCAGCCCAATCATCGGATCTCAATCCCTGTGATTTCTGGCTATGGAGATACCTGAAAGACACAGTTTACCGTGGTGGCATATAAATGCTTGTCGATTTGAAAGCAAGCATGTAACCAATGAGATGCTACGCAAAACTATGTCACACGTAGTCCTCTGTTTTCAGAATGTCATCTCAAGTGAAGCAAAGCAAATAGAACAATAACAATATCAAAACTTAGATTTCTAAGTTTTGATATTAAAATCTAATCCTAAGTTAAGCATTCCATCTCATGTTTACAGTGCCAATTTCCCCTCTAGTGGGGGAAACCCGAACCAATTTTTTTCTTCTACAAATCGCTTCTCCATACCATAAATGACATACCCACCGATTTTCACAGTGTTATCTCTAACCGTTTTGACACTAGGGTCTCCTGAATAGGGAAACTTATTTTGTAACCACCTGGTGGTATTACTACCTCTCTGTAGATTTTTATATTTTTGACATGTTTTTCCTGGAAGTATCTGACTTGTTTTCATAACATTTTGAAGATTAACAAGCTAGATTAACAACGTATATTATATGAGAGTGCTACACATGAGGATAGTTGAAATTTTATGTGGGTCTCTCTCTCTCTCTCTCTCTCTCTCTCTCTCTCTCTCTCTCTCTCTCTCTCTCTCTCTCTCTCTCTCTCTCTCTCTCGTTCTTTGCTATTTTCATATCTTTCTTCCTTATTTATTGTAATGAAAAAAACTTCATATTTCCAATTAGGTTGAATAAATGGGAATGGGAATATGAGAATATTTGTTACTTTTTTCATATATTTTATTGGCATTTATTGCTTTTCCTCAAACCTCCTACTTTAAATGGATGCAGAATTCAAGGGAATGGAATCCACAAAGATCCACACCATACTGAAAAAAAAAAAAAAAAAGACCTGACAGGATCCTGTGGCAAGTCACAGTGGTCTGTGACTTGCCACACTGAATAATACCAGTTTACCACAACACAAGAAAAAAAAAGAAAAAAAAAAAAAAAAAACTGTGCACAGCTTTTCTACTCAGCTGTGCAGAAAACATCCAATACATAAAAGAGATGGCAAATGGGAGATTCATATGAAAGTAAAATAGGTAATCAGACAAACAACACCAACAACCACTGGTATAAGAAATTCAGCAACACACACACACACACACACACACACACACACACACACACACACACACACACACACACACACACACACACACAATCCCAGAGTCTGACTCTAATCACCTACCAGAAGTTACCTGTCTTCCAACAATGTACAAGATCCTGACCACATGCATACACAAGAAGATATCGAATCACTCAGAGAGCCAGCACATCATGGCCAAACAGCAGAATTGATGGAAGACAAGCAAAGGATTAAAGGAGCAACTGACTGACCATCAATGCAGCAGTTATAGGGCAAGCCTACAAGAAGCCTCACAACTTGTACACAGCCTATACAGACTACTGCAAGCCCTTCAGCCACATGCCCCATAGCTGGCTGACAGAAATGCTCAAAATCTACAAAGTAAACTTGACGGTAACAAACCTACTAGACCAGGGATGGCCAACTTAATTTGTGATGCAATCTACTTTTTTTCTTCAAAATGTGTCACGATCTATCATCAAGAATTTTATTGCATATGGTTAAAAAAGTTAATCAGCACATACTGAAAAATGTTGTTTATAAATATTAAAATTAAATACAATTCAGAATTCTTATTTTAAATTCATACGTATTTAAATTTTTAATTTATACGAAGTTTGTGTCTTCATCATGTCATCTGCCAAGCTTTCAAAATCACGGATATGCTGTGATAAGGCCAACCGTAAAGAATCTTCCGTATCCAAGTCAGTAAGAGTGGAGCGATTTTGTCTTTATTTGTTTCAAATACGAAAAGGCCGGTTCAGATAGATATGTGGAACCAAAACAACAATTTAAAAGTTCACTGCATTTTTTTACATTTGGGTACTTTTCTCAGCAAATATATTTCCAAAA
Organism: Mastigoproctus giganteus; assembly: GCF_048544385.1. Lineage (NCBI taxonomy): Eukaryota > Metazoa > Arthropoda > Arachnida > Uropygi > Thelyphonidae > Mastigoproctus > Mastigoproctus giganteus. The sequence goes on along the minus strand of NC_143579.1, from coordinate 239,347,161 downwards.
GACTTTCTGATGATCTAGTCATCAGATATTTTTTCACAATATAACAATTTCATTTTCAAGTAATATTTTCTCCATGTGAAAAATCTCAGTGATTTTTTTCTGCAATGTTTTGTATCTAAGTCGACATTAAACGGATAAGAAATATATTGAACAATGTCTTCAATTGTTTTAAAATCACTGAATGTGGTTTCAGAAACATTTCTCACTATTAAATTCAAAAACAGGATATTTTTGCAAATGATCTTGCATATTTGCAAAATTATCGAATTTTTTTCCTTCAAGATCCTTAGTCATTAATCATGTCACTCACATTTTTATTTTTCCCTAGTAATTCCAAATTTTGATTACTTCATCTACTGGTAAAAATCTGCCAAAAAAGCCAGATCACACAACCACTCTGTACCTTGTAGCTACTGATAATCATCTCCCATTTGATCAACAAATTTTTTAATTTCATTTTCATCGAACTGCATTTTGAAAAGTCTCCTTTGATTGTCCTCTGACAGAATTCACTATTTTGAAAACTATGTGCATAACACTTTTAGTATTTAATCATTTGCTGGCTAACACTTGTTGGTGGATGATACAGTGGTAACTCAAAAAATCTGGGAATTCATCATCCTTTTGGCACAATGCGATGAATCCATTAAGATGCCCCGTCATTACTTTAGCTCCATCTGTTGTTATTGATACGAGCTTAAATAGTGGTAATTTAGTTTTTTCAATAAAATATTTGAATGCATTAAATATATCAAGACCTCTATTTTCTTTCTTTTAACGAAACCATACCCAGCAGTTCTTCTGTAGTGGCAGAATCATTGAAAACCATATGAATAAAAACGAGCAATTGAGCTGTAGCTGTATCACTGACGTCAGTAGATTCATCCAGTTGTAAAGAAAAGGACACACAATTTGCAACGAGCACGCAATTGTCTGCTCACATTTTTACTCATTTTTTCGATACGTCTCATCACAGTATTTCAAGATACAGTCAGTCCTCGTATAACACATGTTTACACTACACAAATTCGATCATACACGATTTATAAATAGGGAAACGATATCTTATATAACATGAACCGAATTCGCTTATGCACAATTCGCCTTTGTGTTTACAAGAAATGGCAGTCGAACGCAGAATCATCCCCAACTGAATGCAACACGATAGGAATGAAGAGAAGATTCTGAAAATGTATTTATGTGTTTTATATCAGTGAAGGGGAAACACATTTCACCATAATAATGTAAAAACCAACACAATTCCAGCTATCGGTATAATTGAAAATGCAATTAGATCGAGTTTACTACCAGTTTATAACAGATTCCACTAGCAGAAACGCAACTGGAAATTGTTTTTATTGTTTTATGGTAGTAACCCCTAGAAATGTACTTTAGTAAAATGTGAAGTGTTAATAGTATATCTCTGCCTTTACGGTGGTTGTTTATTCAGTTGCTACACGCACGCACGCAGCTTTGTTTATGTGTATCAAGCAGGCCTCCTCGTTTTGTAATTGTGCTTTATTCCCTAAAAATGAGTAAAATACTTAAAAGATGTGAGAAGGAAGCGTCCTGGTGAAGACACTGCAGATTCAGAGAGAAAAAGAAAAGCAATATTGATAAACAGAGGCGGACTGGGTCAAAAATTATTACCCGGGAAAATTTGTAGTGGCCTCATACTAGCATTTAGGGCCAAAATCACACCAGCCTCCGGCTCACCGGGGTTTCCCCGGTAAGGCTTATGGCCAGTCCACCTCTGTTGATAGAGAAAAAATATGAAATTGTGAAATGCTTTGAGCGAAATGAAAGACCATGTGATATTGCACACGCTACAGACCTAAATGAGGCAATGCCGAGAATTACAAAGTATGCAAAGAAAATAAAAACAACTCAAAGTGTAATTAAAATCCATTAGATTAAGACACAAAGAATTGGAAGAGATGGAATGGCTGTCATCTGTTTGGATAGAAAAATCAAACAAAAAACAAGTTTGTTTACGATAGAAGCAAAAGCATTAGCAATATTTTATTACGATTATTTATTGTGTATGGTAATGTTTTGGTTACAAATGTGTGTTCGATCTTGGGTGGCCGGCAACTAACCCCATTTTTCCCATAGGGCCTGTTGTTTATATTGCATGATTTTGCATTGCACGAGGGTTTCTAGGAACACAACTATCGTGCTATACGAGGACTGACTGTAATTGCAGATCTTGAAGAGCACTTTTAATTTCATTTTTTAGTTTTAAATTTTTGAATGATGCTACAGTTACTGCTTTAGATTGTAAATTAGGTGTCATGAAGAAATTTTGTTGTGCAAATAATCTGGATTTAAGTTCTTTTAATTTATTTTTTCTAAGGTCAAAATCAGATTGGTTGAAGTGCCTTTCTAAATTTTCTATTTTGGGTATAGCCATCGAAGCATTGCAAAATTTTTCTTTTATCATTACAAAAAAGTATTCTTGTTCCCACTTTTGATGAAAATGATACGTTTTACTCTTTCATAGTATTCATTTTAAATCAAAGGGTATTAAATTGACAGTATAAGTACTGTCCAGTTTGTAATATTAACTAAGCTAAATAAGAATTCAAAACATACACTATGCTCTCCACGTAACTGCATGAATTTTCGCTAGACAAGCCTAGCAGCTATGAGGCGACAGAGTAGTCGCATGATCCGACGGATTTGTAATAAGCGTATGCAGCGGGGTGCATAATAATATTTAGATCGACTAATCTATTTTTTTTATATATATTTAAAATTTGTTGTGACCGGCCGAAATCAACTTCTTGCCCACCCCCTGAGCTAGAGAAACCAAAATCAAAAGGGAGGACTACCATCAAGGTCAGGAATATCACAACTAAACGAATCCCCATTAGGAGAGAAATCCAGGGAGCTACCCTGAGTCTCCTCCAGGAAGGAGGAGGATAAGTGGCACACTTCATTCAACCTCGACGAGAAGAGTCCATAGAAGGAAGAAATGAAGCTAGAGGGATGGGCAAAGAAGGTACTCTGCGGCAGATCACACAGCACTCCACACCACAATGATTATCAAGACTACACAGATAAGGCTTCCAACACATAGCTCACCGGGTAATCCACACTAGGAACAACAGAAAATACATGTCGACAATGCCACAGAAACAATCCAGCACAGCACTGCAGGATGTAGGGTGGAGATGGAGTACAATCACAGACACGACCAGGTCACTAGGATACAATGTCAGAAGCTAGCAAAGAAATACCAGTAATTCAAAGAAGGTATATTGTACTACAGTTATGAAGCTTAGACTGTACTAGAGATCCCTACCCATAAGCTGTACTAGGACTACATCAAGATTGGACAAGATTCCACACACTAGACCTGACAAGAAGGAAATACTATCTATCTGATTGGTGGTGCCCAATACCAACAACTTACAGAAAATCTGAGGGAAAAAACAGGAAGTGAAAAGACCTTCGACAGGAAGTCAAAGAGATGTGGTATACAGAACAAGTAACAAACATTCCGATCATGGTGCAAACGATGATCAGAATGGTCTTTTGGCTGTTTGTCAACCAATGACAAAGAGCCAACCTAAGAACTTAGCAGCAATAGGCCTCTCAGAGAACACTTATAGGATAGTCAGACTGTTCCTTGGCCAATAATAATAGCCAGACAATAAGAATCACCTCACACACCTGGTACCACTACACCTTGCGGGATGGAAAAACCCGATACAAAGAAAGAATACCAATAATGCCTATATGCCATTAGTAGTATTCTTGGATCTGCACTGTGATGTTTTCCACAGATGACTTTCATGAGGTACAAACTATCCTCTTTATGGTTCATTGAAGATGTTCTGACAGTTCACAAGGCCATCCAGACCTTTTATACACTGAAGTATCACTTTTGCTCAGTCTTTGAATATGATCTGTCATGGTGGATTTTGAGAGGTTCATATGATTTGCAGCTGTAATTCATATGAATTTTTCAAAAATCCTTCCAAGATCTTATTCAATGAACACAAATTGCACAAAACGTTACTGATGTAGCATCCAATCAACATTCCACATTGAAAGTCTAACCATAAGTGATAATGGTTTTGAATGTATTTTTGCTATAAAGGAAGACCCATGAGATTTACACTGGCATGTCTAAGCTGATGTATATAGGACACCTGGCACAGTGCAGAATATTCATGGAGGGATGTCCAAACACTGTGATGTACTGCATATATGTTTGCTCAAGGTCTTATTCAAGAGTTTAGCTTCTACAGGATATACCATTTAAAAAGTTTGATACTACAGTTAATTGAATTAATTTTTAATTACAATTTTATAATTAAACACATAATTGCTTTTGGATGCTTAGGAATTCCTAGGAAATTATATAGACTTAACATGATGGGTTCCCATTGCCTTCCACATATTGCATATTCTGATTTGCGTGATGTGCAGGCAGGGGGAGGAGGCACAGAATAACCCACAGGAAATAAATTTGGCCTAAGCAAAGGACAGTGCCTCATCAAAAATGGTCACAATAAAATGGCCTTGCATATACACTGATGAGCCAAAACATTATGACCAGTGAGTCATTATGCAAATCGAAGCAACTGCAGGTGAACTGTGGTGCGTGCACGGGTTGGGACACAGTAAAAAAAACACCTGATACTGAGCTCCAATAATCAGTGTTACTCTTGTTCTTCAGATGGGAAAGGCAGCGGATTTAATAGTTTGCCAAAGGCCAAATTGTAATGACCAGACGACTGGGTCAGAGCATATCTGAAACGGCATGGCTGGTGGGGTGCTCATGGTCAGCCGTCTTTAGCACCTACCGAAAGAGGGCCGAGGAGGGAAACACAACTTCTCCATGCTCTAGGTGAGCGAAGGCTCTTCCTGATGTTACGTGGCAACAGATGTGTCACTGTCGCACAACTCACTGGTAATTTTGGATGAATAGCGAAGTTGCCACATTACTTGAGCAAAAAAAGGTGGCATGGAAAAGTTAGAGCAATAAAAAGTACTGAAGCCTATAACAGATACATAAATTGCCTTTGCCTGTCGAACATTTTCTGTAATAGGGCCACAGAAAAGGCAGTTTATGAGAAATCGCTAGCAAACAGAGCAAAGGGAGGGAGGGGATAAGGAATTCTTCACATATATAAATGCTAAGAAGAGCAGGACAAACCAGATCGGATCTTTACGTAAGGGATAGTATTAAATACACCAGCTGCTGCTGCAGATAAACTCAACAGTTATTTTGCATCGATATTTACAGATGAAAAACCTTTCATGGCAATGGGAAATTGTGAGAGCAAAGTTGAAAAATATGTAATTGATGATATTGAAATTTCGCAAGATTATTTAGTGAAGAAACTTTCGAGCCTACAGGCCAGTAAGGATTCTGGAGTTGATGGAATATACCCTACAATCTTAAGGGAGGCAGCAAGTGAGTGCATTGCACCATTGAGGCTAATTATGCGAGCATCACTAGACTCTGGGGAGATTCCGTTGGATTGAAAAAGTGCCAATGTATCTCTCATACATAAGGGTGGTTCTAAGATTGAAGTGGGAAATTATCGAAGTGCCAGTCTGACTTCAGTGGTAGGGAAAATCATGGAGGCAACTATCAAGGGTGGAATTCGGGATCATTTGGATAAAATTGAAATTCTTAAGGATACTCAGCTGGTTTTGTAAAGGGAAAATCTTGTTTAACAAATCTGGTTCGCTATTTTGAAAGGGTCACTCATGAGCTGGATTTAGGGAATAATTTCGACATTGTTTATTTAGATTTCAGCAAAGCTTTTGACTCAGTCCCACATGAGCGGTTGCTTTATAAGCTGGAACAGGTTGGAATCACTGGGAAAATCCTTAGATGGATAGCAGGATGGTTTCAGGGCAGGAGGCAGAGGGTTGTGATAAATGACTATTTTTAGATTGCATTGATAAAAGAAATGGGGTTCCCCAAGGATCAGTATTAGGGCCACTGTTGTTTTTAATTTTCATAAACGACATTGATGAAGGGATAGAGGGCATGATGTCTAAATTTGCAGATGATGTTAAAATTGGTAGAGTAGTTAATGATCACTGTCAAGCTGAGCTTCTTCAGAGAGACCTAGATAGACTTCAGGAATGGTCAGAAAAATGGCAGCTATGCTTTAATCCAACAAAGTGTAAAGTATTACACCTGGGAAACAGTAATCCCAAAATAACTTATTCACTTGGTGGAGTTCAACTAAACCCAGTACTGGAGGAAAGGAACTTGGGTGTTACGATACGGTCAGACATGAAATTCTCTGAGCATTGTAAACAGGTTGCAAGGAAGGCCCATAGTGTCCTATCGATGATCTATCGAACTTTTGCAAGTAGAGATAGGGACGTGATAATCCTATTATATAAGGCTTTTGTTAGACCACACTTGGAATACTGTGTTCATGGAGACCGCACCTAAAGAAAGGCATCGAGCTTCTTGAAAGGGTGCAAAGACAGATAACTCACCTGGTGAGATCGGAAAAAGGGCATCCTTATGAAGAAAGACTTTGAATATGTGGGTTGCAGAATTTGGAAACTAGATACCTTAGAGGAGATTTGATTGAGGTGTTTAAGGCTCATAAATTCAAATTACGGGGATGGGGAGGTTTAGATTGGAGTGCAGGAAGTTTTATTTTAGCCAGCAAGTTATAAATTACTGGAATAAGTTGCCTACAGGGGTGGCAGTTTGGAGAAATTCTAGAGGCTGACAGTTTGGGGAAATTCATAGTCATCTGGATAGTACCCTCGGGTGAAGGTACTATCCAGGAAGTTGTATTCCTTGTCGATATCTTGGTCCTGAAAGGTCTGCAGAAGCTTAAACTTGTTCTAAGTTTCAGTACATACTGCTTTTTCTCCTCTTCTGTTATCTCAAAGACCTTCGTATTATTTACTCCAGTCAGTTTTCTGTTTTCTTTTCTTACATCTATATCAAGTGTGTATCAAATCACTGATGCCATACTAATTTTAATACTGCTTGCATTGTGAACTCGCTAATATCCAAGTAATGTCATATTAAAATAAAACAAACCAATTTTAATATTCTATATGGATCAAGGGACCACAGGAATTTAGTATTTTATTGCAACTTCTTTATTTCAGCCAATATACAAGCCAATATTCAATACAGTTGAATTCAATTCATTGAATACAGTTACCAAAACGGAATGTATTGAATTTGTGGAAGAATATGGGTTCCATCTAGAATGTGCATACCAGTATGCATGTAAGTTAACGTAGGATAATAATGTTGTTTCTTTTATATAATAAATGTTCTAGCCATATCTTTCGAGTTAGAAAATGTTTTCTGTTTTAAATTTCATCCTGGGTAAGTGAACAATGATGTAATTTTAAAAATTTTGTACATTCTAAGTTATTTGAGGCTTAAGCATAATGTAGGAGTCGAAGTACAATCTTTTACATATAGGTGTACAATGTAAACAGTATAGAATAGCACATTTATACTTCTTACATCATGTTAATTCCATGAACACTACACTAACTTCAAGCCTGTGTAGTTTCGAAATTACTCTATTTCAGTATCAGTCATATACAGTAGTTACAATATTCAGCTTGTATTTCTAAGAGCACTACTGCCCAATAAATCAACTTTACTTAAAAAAAAAACCCACAATAGTTATTCTAATACTGCCTAATTCCAATTTAACACCTCCACTTAAGAGAGGGTTTTCTTTCAACATTCTAACTTCTGTAAATGGCTCATAGGAATTTTTCCAACTATGACTCAGTTGAAAAACATCATGTACAATCTGAAGTTTTAAAAGCGCAAAAAAGAAACCATGTGTGACGAATGCAATCGGTTTATGAAAACAAATCTCAGCTTACTTCCAAGGTATCCTTGGTGATGGCAATTTTCTCCAAAATAGATATGATCTCCATAACAGTAGCCATGTCAGCAACCTGAAAAATGCAATGAGATGTTTACCACATACTGCATAAACAAAAAAATTCACAGAAAAATTAATTTCTACATTCCAAGCTCATTTTACATTTTATGGTGCTCATGGAAAATGCGAGATCAAAACTTGATATTAGAGAATGTAAATAACCACTTAAACAGAATTATCTAGGTGTTGAAAGCTAATTTATAATTAGTTACTTTTTTGAAAAGTTCTTAACTCTTAAAAAACAGACATATAAGTTATAGTGCAAATGCATCATGTCTATACACAGTAAAATCAACCTACGTTATTACAGGCATTGTTTTGTTACATCTCATATTGTGAATGCCTTCACAATGAGTTGCCTATTTGGTTATACTTTGAATAAGTAATTTCTCCAATAGAGATGCCTACTGTTACTCTCAGTGGATACCACCACCCAGATGGTCATTTCAGGGCTTTTTAGCCCCTTCACTGTGTTTAGTAACTTAATAAAAAATTCAGGGCAAAAGCCTCAGACTGCGTGAAAATTTACACATACATAAGTTATGTGCCAATGCATCCTGTCTATATGTAGTAAATTAACCAGACTTATTATAATGGCATCGTTTCATTACAACTTGTGAAGGCATTCACAATGAGTTGCCCATTCGGTTATTGTGGACTTATTTTCACGACTGATTTATCAGCTATTATACCATCAGGATACCTACTTGACCACCAATGGACCAAACTGCCCTGAAATGGCTGTCTGGTTGGTGGTAACAGCAGTCTTCTCTACTGGGGAAGCAGTACTTATTCGAAGTATAACCGAACAAGCAACTCATTGTGAAGGCATTACAACATGAGATGTAACAAAACAATGCCACTATAATAACTTCAGTTAATTTACTGTGTATAAACATGATGCATTTGTACTAAATAATATATCAGCAAATTTTCCCACAGTCTGAGGCTTTTGCCCTGAATTTTTGTTAACTATTAAACTTCCTTGATAAAATAATAACCACTAACAAGGAGCCAGAAACATTAGTATCACATAACAGCAAATTTATTAAAAGATATTATTTCTGGTATATTATATATCAACATTAGTAAAATAAGAGGAGTTTACCTCAATATAGTACGTAGAACACTTCCGTATGATACCCTCCAGAAATTAAAACGGAAAAAACGAAAAAAATCGACAACTTACCAGTACATTAAAGTAAAATTAAAGTAATAAAGTTAAAAAGTATCTAACGAACCGACATATCAACAGGTTACAAATCTTTCCTTGTGTACACTATCGCAGGACCAGATTTCACTTTTATCCAAAGGATTAAATTATAATTTACCACCTCGAAAACTGCCTAAAAAACAATGCGTAATAATTGATATTGAATTTGGACTTCGTAATGTTCCACAAAAAGATGTATTTATTCAACAAGTTAACCAAGTAGTAAATAACATAAAAGAAACGCGACTTCCTAAATTGAATACACATGATAGTTCAGCTTTACGAGAACTTCGGGAAAATAAGGACATTATTATACAGAGGGCAGATAAAGGAGATACAGTGGTAATACTAGATAAACATGATTATATTAATAAGTTAGATTCAGTTGTGTCTGATACCTCCACTTATCGTGAAGTAGACCCGGGACTGTTTACCAATTTGGTAAATCAATACAATAAAACGTTAACCACGTATCGTAAAAACGACTACATTACTACATTACGGTTCAGTTGAAGGAATTGAAGTCCAGAACATACAATATTCCTGCACTTTTCGGTCAGGTAAAATTACATAAGACTGGATTTCCTATTCGACCTATTGTTTCCTACAGGAACTCGGCATTTTCAGCCTTAGCCACACAAGTATATAACATTATAAAACCTTTTAGACAGGTTATACAATTTGGGATTAAGAACTACGATACATTATTTAATAATCTTAAAGACTGTAGACTCGGCGACAATGACAATTTATTCTCACTAGATGTTACCTCATTATATACGAATGTAAACGTTGAATACACATTAGATATTATTTGGGATATGTTAAATAAAAACTCGACACCGATTAATTATACGAAGCTGCCTATTAAGGAAATTTTTCACTTAATTAAACTGTTAGTTGAGGCTAACTACATCACCTTTCGAGACAAGGTGTACAAACAAATTTTTGGATTACCAATGGGTTTGAGCCTGAGTGGCTTAATGTCAGAGATCTATCCCTCAACGATTGAGCAGATACATTTGACACCTTTTCGTCCCCGTATCACATACTATGGGAGGTATTTAGACAATGTTCTAGTTATTACCGATAGTAGTACTATCCAAGACATTTTACATTCGTTTAATAATATTCATTCTAGACTCAAATTTACATCGGAAAGGGAAGATCGGATACAAAGTCATTAAACTTTCTAAATTTCACGCTTACCCGGGACTCGAATAAAATAAAATTTAGCATCTATCGAAAACCCACAAACACTGGTATGCTTCTACATTATAATAGCTATCACCCGTTCACCTACAAAAGATCGATTATCTTTAATCAATTTCTAAATGCCTATAAATATTCAACGACGGATTCTGCTTTGGACTCAGAAATACAAATATTAACTAGCAGATTCTTAAACAGGGGTTATTCCATTACCACAATAAATTGAATTAGGGTACAAGCTAAGGATAGGATACAAAATACTACACCAATCAACAATAGTAATATCAAAAAATACTTTATTTCTGTCCCATATGTTGAACAGTGGCACAAACAGCTTAACAAATTCTTTAAAGATACCGAATTTAAAATTATAGCTAGGTCTATACGGAAGTTACACGCTATACTGAACAATCGCTCGGTTCTTTCCGCGTTCGCAACACAAATTAATGATCTGGTATACAACATTTCTTGCGGTGATTGCGACTTGTCTTACCAAGGTTCGACGCGGTTTTCTCTTAATATTCGTGTAAATCAACACGAGGCCTCAGTTCGTGCTTCTCGTTCAGCAGCGTCAGAATTAGCCTTTCATGCCATTAACGAAAAACATACTTTTTTATTTAACGAGGCCAAAATACTTAACGTTCAACGTAATTATACTCGACTATTAATTGCAGAAACCGTTGAAATTAAATTACACAAGAATTCTGTTAATGTTCGGCGGCCATATTTGATCTCCGATGCGTGGACTTTTACGCGCATGCGCGAAGACATATAATCACTATTTAAGTTGCAGGTTTAACCCGATTCGGTAATTTTCATTCCTGTGATCACGACATACAGTCGAAAAGCGTTGTCAGCTTCGGGAAGGAAAATCGTTTTGAATATTTTCGTTAGATTCTTTTAATTGCGTTAATTTGATTTTTAATTGTTTTCAATCAATTTTGAATTGTGTTATATTGATTATTTAATTATTTATATTTTACTTTAATGTACCGGTAAGTTGTCGATTTTTTCGTTTTAATTTCTGGAGGGTATCATACGGAAGTGTTCTACGTACTATATTGAGGTAAACTCCTCTTATTATTTTACTAATATTATTATCAACGTAGAACATATTGAGTATTACAGCTCTGATTCATACTATCTAATTATATATCAACATAATGCAATAAATAGCAGAAGCGATAATGATACAGGAACTCCTCGACTTACATAAGAGTTTGTGTTCCATGGAACGCTACGCAAGTCGGAATTTCCCTAAATTCTTATTTAGGGAAATTCTGTACTCTTAACTATGCGTGCTGAATTTGAAAGAAGCAAAAAAGAAATGTTCAACTAACATGTAAATAGAATTATTTATTCAATTTTTTTATTTCATGTGCAGGAAAAATTACAAAAATTTCAAAATTACAAAAAGAGAGAGAGGAGACAGGGATAATGTCAGCAAGTTTTACCTTTCGAGCATCGTTGCCAGAATTAACTCTCCAGCTGATAAGCACGCTGCTGTGGAAGTTGAGGGCTGTGGAGATTTAGAAGGGGCTTTTTCCAACACATCACAAAATTTCCCTGCAGCTGCAGAATCAGCACTGGTGACTTCACCGCAAACTTTAATGTTTTGGAAACTAGCACGATGCTTGAACCTATTAAACCATCCGTTGCTTGTCAAAAACTTGGCTCAAGGTTCGCCATACTTATCCTTAATATCATCATAAATACTTCTTGCTTTTGCTTGAATGGCCATTGGACTCAGGGGCACTCGCTTCTGAATCTGATTTTCCATCTTCGATATAGCACCTGAACACTGTTTTGTGATCACTGCTGTCTCCGGTGTGAAATACGTTGATCCTTGAACATGTTTTTATATGCGCACTGTCCCTTAAAATAGTATTCACTGTTGAAACAGCGAGACCAAATTCCGTGCAATAGATGACAAAACTTTGTCCTGCTTCGTACTTCTTAATTAATCATCCATTTCTAAATCAATTTTGTTTCGTTTCCCAGCACTGCCAGTTTCCATTGGCCACTTTCCCTTCATCATTGAAATAGGGATGAAGAGAAGATTCTGAAAATTTATTTGTTCTTTTATATGATTAAAGATTTCAGTTGAAGGGAGAACACATTTCACCATAATAACGTAAAAACCCACAAAATTCCAGCTATCGGGATTACACTAACAACAAACCAGAAAGTGCAAATTGTTTTTGTTTTTTGGTAGTGACCTCCAGAAATGTGTTTTAGAAAAATTTCAAAAAGGCATTCAAAACTGATTCTTATAAAAGCACATATAATAACAATGAAAGTGTAGTGAAATTTCCATCATAAAAACGACCTTTTAGAGAGATAAATAGCTTAGTTATATAGCAAAAATTAACTTCCAAGGTCTTGGAACGAATTAACAAAAAAAAAAAAAAAAAAAAAAAACAAGTGTTATTGGATTCGCATTATATTTTCACGATACCGCCATTTATTCCAACAGGATGCAAAATATGCTTCCACGATTTCTTTGTTTGCACCAGCATGAAAAACTTACGTAAATTGGGGAGTTCCTGTATTAAATATGGAAATTCAGAAAGTGATAGCAAAGAAGAGTATAAAAAAAAAAAAAAAAAAAAACCAAACAATGAATGTGGCACGAGGGGTTTCTATGCCACATCCATAAAAACTGCTAAGGAGATAAGTGAAAAAAAAAGATTCAGAAAGATCTATGGAAATTGCTTAGTTATTAGATATGATAAAACAGCCTTCTAAGGGATACTCATCTACTAGATCAGGGGTGGCCAATGAGTCGATCGCGGCTTTAATTTTGGTCGATCACGATGAATTTTAAATATACAGTCATCCCTCGATTTGCGCATTATTTTATTTATTTATTTTTTATTATTTTTAACGAAGCTTTGAAAATAGGAATGAAGAGCAGATTTTGAAAATTTATTTATTTTTTTGCATGATTGAAGATTTCATTGAAGGAGAAACACATTTCACCATAATAACGTAAAATACCACAGAATTCCAGCTGTCAGTATTATTGCAAATGCAATAAGTTTTGAGTTTACTACCCATTTATAATTAGATTGCACTAACAGAAAAGTGCAAATTGTTTTTATCGCTTTATGGTCGTGACCTCCAGAAATAGCTTTAGAGAAATATCACAAAGGCATTCAAAACTGATTCTTATAAGGATATAACCAAACAGAGCAATAGACGGTGATGTGTTTGTCTGGTTCTTTTGGAAACAACTTCCTCATTCGGGAATCCTCTTTATCGATTATACTACGTTAGCTGTTCAGACAGAATATTTTTCCAGTTTGCGAAACTTAGTGTTTTAATTGGTTAACTGGACAGTACTTATGTTAATTTAATACCTTTTGATTTAAAATGAATACTACAAAAAAGAGCAAAATGTTGTTGTTTGATTTGCAATGTTGTGGCTATACCCAAAAAAGGAAATTTAGAAAGGCACTTCAATGCACTCCATGGTAAATAGCAATCGGATTTTCCGCCAAATAGTGCCTTAGAAAAAATAACTGAAATCTAGATTATTCACCAACAAAATTTCTTCATGACACCTAATTTACAATCTAAAGCAGTAACTGCAGCATTATTTAAAGTGAGTCATCTTCTTGAAAAAAAAATGCAAATCATTTTCTGATGGTCAATTCACCAGACGCATTTTTAGAAATAACAGATTCTCTTTTTGAAAATTTTAAGAACAAAAACGAAATTAAAAATGCCCTTCGAGATTTGCAATTATCTCGAAATACTGTGATGCGATGCATTGAAAAAAAATGAGTAAAAATGTGAGCGAACAATTGCGTGCTCATATTGCTAATTGTGTGTCCTTTTCTTTATCACTGACGTATGTAGATGAATCTACATAAGTCAGTGATACAGCTCAATTGCTTGTTTTTGTTGGTATGTTTTTCGATGATTCTGCCACTAGAGAAGAACTGCTGGGTATGGTTTTGTTAAAAGAAAAAAACTAGAGGTCTTGATATCTTTAACTCATTCAAACATTTTATTGAAAAAATTAAATTACCACTATTTAAGTTCATATCAGTAATAACAGATGGAGCTAAAAGCAATGATCGGGCATCTTAACGGATTCATCGCATTGTGCCAAAAGGATGATGAATTCCTAGATTTTTTGAGTTACCACTGTATCATCCACCAACAAGTGGTATCCACATAAAAGATTAAATACTAAAAATGTTATGGACATCGCTTTCGAAATCATGAATTCCCTCAGAGGACAATCTCCTCAAAGGAGACTTTTCAAAATGCAACTCGATGAAAAAGAACCAGATCTGATATTACACACAAGATGTGAGGTGGCTGAGTCAAAGTAAGTTTCTACAGAGATTTCAAAATTTGCTGAATGAAATTAAAAAAATTTGTTGATCAAAGGGGAGATGATTATCAGCAGCTACAAGATACTGAGTGGTTGTGTGATCTGTCTTTTTTGGCAGATTTTACCAGTAAATTAAGTGATCTGAATTTGGAATTACAAGTAAAAAATAAAAATGTGGGTGACATGATTAATAGTATTTCTGCATATAAATATCAATTTTTGGCAATGGCTAAAGGATTTCAAATAAAAACAATTCGATCATTTGCAAAAATATCCTGTTTTTGAATTTAATAGTGAAAAATATGTTTCTGAAATTGAGAATGTTGTGGACGATTTTGAAACCAGAATCAGTGATTTTAAAACAACTGAAGACATTGTTCAATATATTTCTTATCCATTTAACATCCACTTAGATACGAAACAAACTGCAGAAAAAAATCTGCTGTGATTTTTGACATGGAGAAAATATTATTGAAAATGAAATTATTACATTGCGAAACGACATCTTCCTAAAAGCCAGATCATCAGAAGAAGACTTTTGGAAATATGTTTGCCGAGAAATGTACCCAAATATAAAAAAATGTTGTGGCAAATGTTTGAAAGCTTGGCAGATGACACGAAGACAAACTTCGCATAAATTTTAAAATTTATGAACAACATTTTTCAATGTGTTGATTAACTTTTTTAACCTAGTGCAATGAAATTTTTGAGATGGTAGATTGCGGTACATTTTGAAGGAAAAAAGTAGATCGCATCGCAAATTAAGTTGGCCACCCCTGTACTAGACAAAAGGCTCTCCTTTCTCCACAACATCTGTATATAAAAAGAATAATCTTTTTGCAACTTAAACTGAAATTAAGAAATAATTTCAACTGAAACACCATCCTAAATACTAACCAAAAACCTGTGCAACTTTTCTGATACATTATGCAGAAATACTTAATTGTAGAAATCACCCATCCTTTGCATTTCAAAAGCAGTTTTTTTTTAAAAAATTAAAAAAGAAAGTAATCTTATTTAGAATATAACTCAATGTTTTAATTGAATCCTTTTAGCTGTCTTCACCTGGATAATCAAAAAATAAATAAATAAACAAAACTATATGTAAATAAATGCACTGATCAACAGAATGAAACAGTTGCAATTTCAGCTAGCTAATTCTAATGCCAATACCCTGTTCATACAGTTGGGTATATTTTAGTTGAGTGATCAGCATTTTTATTTTTTCATTTCTTGAATGGTTTTCACATTGATGCCCCAGATTCCTGTTAACTTGAACAAGCAATACAAGGAAGTACGCTTATATAGTATCAGAAAGAAGGAGGGGGGAAAAAAAAAAAAAATATATATATATATATATATATAAGTTAGTAGTTATGAAGGGCAATGTGCTAAAGTTATATTACTAGTAACGCTAATTATGGAGAACAAAGGGTGAACGGAACAGTGATCGCCCATGGTGAACAAATAAGGAATAGTAAGAATATTAATATAATAAGAATAACTTAGTGCTGTTCGTCCTGTCAGCGCCTTTTTCGAGGGCCAGCCGCCGAAATCAAAGGAGGAAATAAGTGGGTATAATCTCTGGGTACGACCAGGCTGCCATGCACGGAAACTGAACCTGGCCTGTTATAACGTACGATCACTCATCGGTGAAGACAGGATATTAGAGCTGGAAAAGGAATTAGAAAATGTGAATTGGAATATCATCGGTTTGGCTGAAACAAGAAGAAGAAATGAATCATTTATAAGTTTATCAAGTTGAAATCTGCTGTACACCAATGGAAACAGTGAAAGGAGTGAAGGTGGAGTTGGGTTTCTGGTCCATAAAGATATTAAAAACAACATTTTGGAATTCAAAAGTACATCACCAGGGGTGTCAAGTCTAATACTCAAGATTTCTAAGAGGTACAAGCTAAAGATTATAATGATTTATGCACCAACATCGAGCCATGATGATGAAGAGGTTGAAGAAATTACACCGAAATTGAGAGTCTTCTAGATGAGCAGAAAACCCACTACACTATTATTATGGGGGACTTCAATGCTAAGGTTGGAAAAAGGCAAAACAGCGCAGAAAGAGGAAATTTTGGAATTGGTGAAAGAAATAAAAGAGGTGAAAGACTTGTGGAATTTGCAGAATCTCAAGGACTGTCAGTAATGAACACTTTTTTCAAGAAAAGGGTGAACAGAAAGTGGACATGGAAGAGTCCAAATGGATTAACAACTAATGAAATCGACTTCATCCTCACTAACAGAAGATACATTGTGAATGATGTTACCGTCCTGAATAAGGTAAATGTTGGAGGTGATCACAGAATGGTAAGATGTACACTTGATATAGATGTAGGAGAGGAAAGGAAAAAACTGACTCGAGTAAATAATACAAAGGTCTTTGAGATAACAGAGGAGGAGAAAAAGCAGTATGTACTGGAACTTAAAAACAAGTTTGAGCTTCTGCAGACTGCTGAGGACCAAGATATCGACGAGGAATATTACAACTTTCTGAAAGTGGTAAAGCCCAAGAAACCTATAGGGAAGCAGAAATCCAAAGAAGAAAAAATTAGTCAAGAAACACTTGTCATGATGAACCGAAGACGACAAATGAAGAGCAAGAAAAACACTGACAGGGAGAAAATTGAGTATACTGAGTTATGCAAAGCCATTAGAAAGAGACTCAGAGAGGACATAAGAAGATTTAACACAAGAAAAGTAGAACAAGCATTAAGGGAAAACGAAGGATTTAAATCAGCAGCCATGAGCAGTAATACAGAAAGACAAATGATACTGAAACTGAAGAATAGCGATGGTGTACTTATAAACAGCAGAGAAGGCATACTTCAAAAAGCAGAAGACTACTATAGAGAATTATACAAGGAGCGAGGGAATGATACCAGCAGTGGGGAAGATGGATTGCAAAGTAGCAACACATACGACATACCCGATATTCTTCCTGATGAGGTAGAACATGCATTGAAGAAAATGAAGAATCGGAAAGCCCCGGGGGAAGATGAAGTTACTGTAGAGTTGTTAAAATTGGGAGGAAGAGACATAACACAAAAACTGGCAAGGCTCTTCACAAAGTGCATTAGAAAAGGTGAGATGCCTAAGCAGTGGAATAATGCAATCATAGTTTTGCTGCATAAGAAAGGAGCTAAATCAGAAATTGGAAATTATAGACCAATTAGTTTGTTATCCCATATCTACAAGTTGTTCACAAGGGTCATTACTAACAGATTAGAAAGAATACTTGATGAGAATCAACCGAAAGAGCAAGCTGGCTTTAGGACAGGATTCTCAACTATGGATCACCTTCACGTAATATCACAGCTAATGGAGAAAGCAAATGAATATAAAACACCATTATGCCTGGCATTTGTGGATTATGAAAAGGCATTTGACTCCATACAGCATAAGGCAATGTTTCCGGCACTGGAAAGACAAGGCATAGATACTCCATATATTATGATTTTGAAGAAAATATATGAGAGTGCTACATCCTTTATTAGACTAGACAAAGACAGTAGCAAATTTAAAATCGAGAAAGGAGTTCGACAAGGAGACACAATATCTCCGAAGCTGTTTACTGCTGCCCTTGAGGAAGCTTTCAGAAGATTAGACTGGTCGCAGAAAGGAGTCAATGTGAACGGAGAGTACCTAAACCACTTACGATTTGCAGATGACATTGTGGTCATAAGCCACGATCCCAAAGAATTAGAGGAAAATCTTAATCAGTTATGCACAGTTAGTAAGGATTTTGGACTAAAGATGAATATGGCTAAAACAAAAGTAATGATGAACAAGTATGTCACGGAAAGGGAAATAATGATTGAAGGAGCAGTAATTAAAAAGGTGGAGTCATATACTTATCTGGGACAAGTTATTAGCTGTAATAATGATAAATGGCTGGAAGTCAAGAGAAGAATAAATTTTGGATGGATAGCATTCAGGAAATATAGTCACATACTGAAGAGCAATATCCCAGTTTGTCTGAAACGTAAAATAATGAATCAATGTATACTCCCCACCAAGACTTATGGAAGTGAAACTTGGGCACTCACCAAAAGAATGGAAGAGAAGCTAAGAACTACACAGCGAAGAATGGAACGAATTATATTGGGAATCAGACTGTTAGATAAGAAGAGAAACACATGGATTAGGCAGCAAACTCAAGTAAAGGACATTCTTATCAAAACTAAAGAACTAAAATGGTCTTGGGCAGGACACATAGCTCGAAGACATGATGACAGATGGACTAAGAAAATAACAGAATGGTACCCAAGAGGAGCTAGAAGAAAACCTGGAAGACAAAGGCGGAGATGGATAGATGAAATTCATGAGTTTTTGAGTAGTAAATGGATGGCCAGTGCTCAAAACAGAAGGAACTGGAAAGTTGCTGGAGAGGCCTTCATCCTGCAGTGGATTGAAAATGGCTGATGATGATGATGATAGCCTCTGTTTCTGACATGAAATATACGCCACACGTGGTACAGGTGAAATTATTTTAAGTAGGTTTATATAAGTTAAAATAAAGGTCAGATTAAATAAATAAATGTTTAACGTTAATTTTGATGGTGATAGTGCTGCGTGTATATTACATGGCTGACCCTATATACATATAGATACCCTATATATGTAATATACGAGTAGCACTATCACCATCAAAATTAACATTAAACATTTATTTATTTAATCTGACTTTAACTTTCTTAAACTGATTTTATCTTAATTTAACTTACTTATTCTGACTTTATTTTAAATTATTTAAACTTACCTAAACCTACTTAAAATAATTTCACCTATACCACGTATGGCGTATATTTCATGTCAGAAACAGAGGCTATACCCACTTATTGCTGTTTCCTCCTTTGATTTCGGCTGCTGGCCCTCAAAAAAGGTGCTGAAATCACAGGATTAATAGCACTAAGTTATTCTTATTATATTAATATTTTTATTTTATTAATTCCTATTATTCCTTATTACCTCACCTTTATATATATATACATATATATATTTAAGTAAAATTAAATGCAACAAGGCATCATATCTTTAAGAGTATAATATTCTATATAATATTGGTGTAAACACACCAAAGACAACTCTTAAACAAAAAAACCACATTAGTAGTGTGAAGGGCATAATTTTATTTGTATCTCATATTGTGCTCTTCCTTCACAATGAGTTGCCATGTATTGCACTACCTCGAATAAGTAACGCTTCACTAAAAGAGAAGACTACTGTTACTTATTTTCAGTGGGCACCACTATCCAGATGGCACCGTTTCAAGGCTTGTTGGACTTTCATCGGTGAGTGGGCAGGTACCCTGGTATTGAAGCCATGACAATCCAGTTGAAGATAATCTCACAATATGAGAGATGCCAGAAGGCGTACGTGATAATATTTAAGTAAAATTAAATGCAATAAGGCATCATATCTTTAAGAGTAAATAATCTATACAATATTGGCGTAAACACACAATAGACAACTCTTAAACAAAAAAACCACGTTAGTAGTGTGAAGGGCATCATTTTATCTGTATCTCATATTGCGCTCTTTCTTCAGGAGATACAGATAAAATTATGCCCTTCACACTATTAACGTAATTTTTTTTGTTTAAGAGTTGTCTATGGCAGTGTTTCTCAAAGGGTGTGCTGCGTCACATTAGTGTGCCGCGAAATTTTTCTTCTTTGGAAAATGTGCCACGAGAGTAAAAAGATTGAGAAACACTGGTCTATGGTGTGCTTACGCCAATATTATATAATATATATAACTGATAATTAATATAAAAATAAAACATAAGTCAGCAGTATGGCAAAAAACTGTAGAGCAAAAGTTAACATAAAAAATAAATCAACAGGAAGAGGAAAGTAAAGGTAACAAGACGGAAACTGTAGCTGAAAGTCCCCAAATAATTTAGAGCTTTAAATCCAATTTATAATAATTCTAATTTAAATTTAAAAAAATGCCAATTATATAATAATTTAGCGGTACCATTTTCGTTCCTTATGCAGCGAGTTTATTTCTCGCTGCATAAGGACCACCACTATGCAAATCTCTGCATTTGTGGATCAATCAGAGGAGGAGGAAGAGGTGATTTGGTCCTTCAATCTGTTCACCTTTCAGTTGTATGGCAATTGAAATGCGATTCCATGACCATTACTGGCCTCATGGTCCTCTGTCGATATGGGGCATAATGGTCAGTATATTATTTTGTTTTCTTTTAGTTCTTTTTAGTCCCTTTTGGTGATATTTCATGTCTTTCGGAACTGGTACCTTACAAGGGGGGGGTACCGCTAAATTATTATATAATTGGCTTTATTTTAAATTTAAATTGGATTTAAAGCTCTAAATTATTTTGGGACTTTCGGCTACAGTTTCTGTCTTGTTACCTTTACTTCCCCCTTCCTGTTGATTTATTTTTTATGTTAACTTTCGCTCTACAATTTTTTTGCCATACTACTGGCTTATGTTTTATTTTTATATTAATTATTGGTTATATCTGGGCATCATGTGGAGGATGTGCATTTTGCTACCTTTAATGATAGCTTAATATTTATTCATTTTCTTATTTTATTACATTCTAACTTTTAAGCCATTATTTAAATATATATATATATATATATATACACACAGTGCTTTTCTTGTGACTGTACGCAACGGTACAGCGTATCGGCACCTTTATTAACAGTGACGTGTGACATTTGGATGCAGTGCACTTGTGAAGAAAATTTTCATATAGCGAACGGACTAGGAGAGAATTAACTCGGTAAGCACTGTTCGCATTTCTACCCTTCAGGCAATTTAGGCAAATAGTGCTGCTGCGAGAATTAAGAGGACTAAAGGGATTACCATTCTACAACTTAGTGGTACCTGATAAAATCTATCCGACCACCTGTCCCAAATACGGAGAAGTCGCACTAGTCAAGAGTGAGCAGATCAAGGTGTATTTCCAATGGGCTCTGGCCCACCTTCTACTGTAGTGGTGTCCCTTTTCCCATACAGGGAACCATATTCAAAAAAATGCAAAGTTCTTTAAGTGTGTTACATTTTCCATATCTTGCTGCATGTAAAAGTAAAATTGAAAATATTCGAAAATTTTATTAAGTACAATACATAATTACATTTACTGAACAAAACATTTAATGAGGAAATTTTTTTGATAATTAACAAAATTTAAAATGCTGTTTTAGTTCACTTTCCTCGCGGGCCGTAGGTTGGACACCTCTGTGAATCAACTGTATGCACCCCATTCGGGAATTAGAAAAGTGATTTTCTTTTACCCCGACAAATAATCATCTGTTGTTTCGCGGAAGTGCGTTATCCACATTTTCCGTAAAGTTTCCCTATCTCTTGTTTACACGGTCACAGTACATGAATATCCGAATGACACTGACATTTTGGATAGTTTCAAAAAAAAATTCAAATTTAAGAACTAGTGACAATACGGTGACGAGAGAAGGAAAGTGGGGACAACAAAGGTATTAATCCTTCTAAACATGAATTGTTGGCATTTGGTGAAAATGAAGTTAGAAAATTGTCAATTAGATTAGTTAAATGAAAGAGATGAAATTCGTGGATACCTAATTGATAATGTTTTGGAAGAATTGATGTATTCTGAGTACGATACCAATTTCATCAAGTGAATGTGAATGAGGATTTTCACAAATGAATCTGATCGTCAGCCCAACCAGCGCTTCGTTGATGACAAAAAAAGGATATCAGAAGGATTTTGATGAATCTTGATGCTAAGAAAGCTCCAGGGCCTGATGGTATTTCTCCACTTGTTCTGAAAACCTGTGCTCCTGAACTTACTCCTATTCTTTGCCGCCTCTTTTCACTTTCTTATTCCAAAGGTGTTTTTCCTTCTGCTTGGAAATTTGCTCATATCCAGCCAGTTCCTAAAAAGGGTGACAAATCCCTCCCATCCAATTATCATCCCATTGCAATTACTTCTACTCTTTCTAAAGTAATGGAGAAATCAATTAACTGCCAACTCTTAACTATCTAGAAACCTTCTGTCTGATCAACGATCGCCAGTATGGATTCCGTCAGTGTCGATCCACTGGTGATATTCTGGCTTACGTTACCCATTTATGGACTAATTCAACGGAAAGGTTCGGCGAAACACAAGTAGTTGCTCTTGACATCTCAAAGGCTTTCGACCGTGTTTGGCCTAAAGGTCTTCTAAACAAGCTTCCATCTTATGGTTTGCCAACTGTTTTTAGTAATTGGTTATCCAGTTTTCTCTCTGATCGCTCACTGAGGGTAATGGTAGATGGCTCTCTGTCTTCTAACTTCTCCACTAATGCCGGTGTCCCCCAAGGTTCAGTTCTTTCTCCCACCTTCTTCCATTGACTGGAAATCCTATCCATAGTTTTGCTGATGATAGCACATTGCATTCCACTTTCCATTTTGAGAAACCTTGTCCTGCTCAATCAGCTTCAACTTCTTGAAAATCTGCTACCAATTCCTTAAATGCCGATCTTCATGTAATTCTCCAGTGGGGCAAAGACAACTTAGTTGATTTCAACCCTTCTAAAACTCAGTCTTGTCTTATATCTTGCAAAAAGGATTCTTCTGCTTATCTTTAGTGACACTCCGATTTCTAGGCAAAATGATATATCTCTTTTGGGGATTACCCTGACTTCTAATCTCTCTTGGCACAAGCACATTACAAATATTGCTTCCTCTGCATCTAAAAAACTTAAAAAACGTTTTCTCTTTCGCTCTCAGCGTTACTTTTCTTCCAAACAGCTGCTCTCTCTGTATAAATCGCAAATCCGCCCTGCCATGGAATTTTTCCCACATCTGGGGTGGTGCCCGCAAAACCCCTCTCAGGCTTCTTGATTCCATTCAGAAGAGGGCAGTTAGGTTAATTAATGATTCATCTCTAACAGAGTCTCTCCACTCGCTATCTCATAGACGTACTGTTTCTGCTGCATGCCTCTTCTACAGATACTTCCATTGGCACTGTTCTTCTGAATTGGCCTCTATAATTCCCGCTCGCTCTCTCTCTCTCTCTCTCTCTCTCTCTCTCTTTCAAAACAGTCCGAACATGCGCTGCCACAACATCCATTTACTGTCCAACTTCAAACTCACAGAACCAACTTTTCATCTTCCTCGTTTATTCATTCAACCGCCATTTTCTGGAACAACCTTCCTTCATATGTATTTCCTGAAAATTGCAGCCTACAGAAGTTCAAGTCCAATGTCAACAAATATCTTCTTTCGTCTTCTCAATCTCCAACACAAGCATGGTACTAAGCACTATAGGTTCTAATACCTCTCGTGTTCGGGCTTTAAAAAAAAAAAAAATAAAAATAAATAAATAATAATATTTTTCTGATATTTCTGTTCACTTGAATGAGCTGAACCGAAAAATGCAAGGCAAGAACGAAAATCTTTTTACGAGTTTGGATAAGATTCAAGGCTTTCAGAATAAGCTAGATTTGTGGATATTATGCATTGTAAATAGGTTGTATGAGATGTTCTCAACTGTACGGCTGCTTGCCGCTGGTAATAAAGTGGTGATGGACTTCATTTAAGAACATTTAGATAACTTGCAGCAAACGTTCAAGGATTATTTTGGAGAGAAAGCGTTAAAGATTTCAACTAGGTTCATGATCCATTTGTTGCAGATGCAAAATCTCTTCCGATTAATGTACAAGAGTAACAAACAGATCTGAAGGTGGACAGAACATTGCAATTAAAACATCATGAAGTGCAGTTGGACACAATTTGGTTGTCAATAAGGAATTAGCCAGGAAATAATTCCTGGCTAATAAAAGTAATTAGCCAGGAAATAATTCCTGGCTAACTCTGAAATGGCAATTAATGTATTACAGTGGATTCCGGTTATTTGGGCCACCGGTTAATCGGGGCAGCCGTTTATTTGGGGCAAATCTTAAAAAACAAAAACCAATCAAGAAAATAGCCAGGGTTTACTTCGCTTAATTGGGACAAAATGTCGTTTAATCGGGGCAAGAGACCTCAGCACTGGAGATTACCCTACGATTGTCTCCGACCGTACCACGTAGTTCTGTCAGATTTCTGGAGGTCACAACCATAAAACAATAAAAACAATTAGCAGTCACCTGTTTATTGGGCTTTTGTGTTAGTGCAATCTATCATAAACGGACAGTAAACTCGATCTTATTGAATTTGCAGTAATACAGACAGCTGGAATTCTGTGGGTTATTATGGTGAAATGTGTTTACGCTTCCATGGAATCTTCAATCATATAAAAAAAATAATAATTTTCAGAATCTTCTCTTCATTCCTATTTTTAAAGCTTTGTAATTTGTTACTCCGTTCTCACTTGCGCGTGTTGTGTTACTTGCAATTTGTGTGTGCCGTGTCCTTTGTTATTGATTGCTTATCTTATTACAGTTTTAAATTTTAACCCCCACACACAAATGTCAGTGAACAGAAATTTCAACTAGTTAGTATGTACATATTACAGTACATATTAATTATTCCGATTATCACGTATCATTAATTTTTTAATTGGTAAGGTAATAAAGAGTAAATCTGTGCCTAATATATCTTTACTTTTATAGACTGTGGATAATATTCCTCCTATTTTCGCTAATTAGAATCGCTGTTTAATAGAATTAAAATTCAATTCACAAACGTGATCACAATGACCGGCGCTTACTACACATCGTATAATGAACAGTACTTTACTGTGGTGAGTTTGTCGTAATGTGATTTGATTGTACAGTGAACTAATTGTAAGGGGGGAGGGGGTAAATTGTATTTTTAATTATTTACGTGAAACTTCGGATAATTGGGGCAGCCGCTTAATCGGGCCAAAATGCACTAGTCCCGATGTGTCCCAAATAACCGGAATCGACTGTATTACCATTTTCGACTACATATTTGTGTGAACTGGGTTTTTCGACCTTGACTGAAATTAAAACAAAGAGGGAGACCACCGATGAAGATTTTTGCCATACACCAGCTGTCTGCGTTCAGCAAAGCAGGCACAAGTATCACATTGAAGGTATGAGTAGTTATTTGGTATAATACTAATAGTTTTTTTTTTTTTTGGCTTTGCTTTTGTACAGTGATTTAAGGTTCATAAAATGTTAATATATGCACGAGCAAATTTCTTATAACGCATTTATATTCACATTGCCATAAACTATGCTTTTTTGGGAATTAGCATTTTGATGTGTCGTAGTTGTAAAACACTATTGAATGATATTGAAATTTCGCAAGATTATTTAATGAAAAAAAACTTTCAAACCTACAGGCCAGTAAGGCTCCTGGAGTTGATGGAATATACCCTATAATCTTAAGGGAGGTGGCAAGTGAGTGCACTGAACCATTGAGGCCAATTATGCGAGCATCACTAGAGTCTGAGGAGATTCATTTGGATTGAAAAAGTGACAATATATCTCCCATACATAAGGGTGGCTCTAAGAGTGAAGTCGGAAATTATCGACCTGTCAGTCTGACTTCAGTGGTAGGGAAAATCATGGAGGCAATGATCAAGGGTGGAATTCGGGATCATTTGGATCGAATTGAAATTCTCAAGGATACTCAGCATGGTTTTGTAAAGGGAAAATCATGTTTAACAAATCTGGTTCGCTATTTTGAAAGGTACACTCATGAGCTAGATTTAGGGAATAATTTCGACATTGTTTATTTAGATTTCAGCAAAGTTTTTGATTCAGTCCCACATGAGCGGTTGCTTTTATAAGCTGGAACAGGTTGGAATCACTGGGAAAATCCTTAGATGGATAGCAGGATGGTTTCAGGGCAGGAGGCAGAGGGTTGTGATAAATGGCTATTCCTCAGATTGGGTTGATGTAAGAAGTGGGGTTCCCCAAGGATCAGTATTAGGACCACTGTTTTTAATTTTCATAAACGGCATTGATGAAGGGATAGAGGGCGCGAAGTCTAAATTTGCAGAGATGTTAAAATTGGTAGAGTAGTTAATGATCACTGTCAAGCTGGGCTTCTTCAGAGAGACCTAGATAGACTTCAGGAATGGTCAGAAAAATGGCAGCTATGCTTTAATCCAACAAAGTGTAAGGTATTACACCTGGGAAACAGTAATCCAAAAATAACTTATTCACTTGGTGGAGTTCAACTAAACCCAGTACTGGAAGAAAGGGACTTGGGTGTTACAATACGGTCAGACCTGAAACTCTCTGAGCATTGTAAACAGGTTGTAAGGAAGGCCCTTGGTGTCCTATCGATGATCTATCGAACTTTTGCAAGTAGAGATAGGGATGTGATAATCCCATTATATAAGGCTTTTGTTAGACCACACTTGGAATACTGTGTTCAAGTATGGAGACTGCACCTAAAGAAAGAGCTTCTTGAAAGGGTGCAAAGACGGATAACTTGCCTGGTGAGATCGGCAAAAGGGCGTCCTTATGAAGAATGACTTTGAATATGTGGGTTGAAGAGTTTGGAAACTAGACACCTTAGAGGAGATTTGATTGAGGTGTTTAAGGCTCAGAGAGGCATCAGTAAAATGAATGAGGACGAAATTTTCAAGATTATAAATGATGCTAGAACTAGGGGACATAAATTCAAGTTACAGGGGGGGGGGAATGTTTAGATTGGACTGCAGGAAGTTTTATTTTAGCCAGTGAGTTATAAATTACTGGAATAAGTTGCTTATATGGGTGGTAGAGGCTGACAGTTTGGGGAAATTCAAAGGTCATCATGGATAGTACCTTTGGGTCGTTGTTATTTGATTTTTAGGAGCAATAGCAAGTAAGGCCATATTGATTCGGGATATGCGGTGGTCATTCCCTGACCTTTCCGCATCCTCCCTATTTGGTGGTGAAGGGCTCGAACACCGGTCTAATCAAGAAGCGTGTGCTATGCACTGCTTCTCCTTCCCACCTGGCTATGGAGGCGCCACCTTTTGGTCAGGGAAGTGCATGATAGGTTTAATTTCCCTTTCTTTTATTAATTATTATTATTTATTTAATATTATTTTTTTTATTATTGTTTTATTCGGTTTTTTTTTTTTTTTTTTTGGCTGGTGCAGCATAAGCCATAGGCTTTCTTGCACCATGTGGCCATTACTAATACTAACACTGATGTATAGCACTGATAGAGCAAAGCACAACAGCATGTCTGCGCTGGTCAGAGAATTTCATGTTGGACTTGGCATTGAAGCTAGAATTTTTGGACCACCCCTATGTAAAGACCACTGTTGGGAGCCCCTCTCCATTTTTATTAATATGAAATGCCAATGCCTTGCGTGTAAAAAAATTAAAAATATAACGACCATCTTTAAAAATTTAACAAATCTAAACTATAAAAAACTGTTAGAGTTAGTACATCAAAATAAGCATTTTAAATAATTTACAAATTATGTTCTTACTTAAAAATATCTTTCTTACCTTTGTTTTCAAACTCATAAAGTTGTTTAAATCTCATTTTGGCAGCTTTTTTGGGTTCAACAGCTAGTATAGCAAGGTCATTTAATATGGTTTGCCCCATGGAATTTCTTTTATGGTCTTACTATTTTTAATTTACTAAATGATCTTTCAACACCATTACTGGAATGTAAGAAATAATATGATAGCTCTCTATAATATAAATTTTTTTTTTTTTTTTTTTATTGGAACAGACCCGTGACAGTAGGGCATTTTTGCAGAAGTACAGTACCACAGAAAGGGTTACACTTGAGAAGGATGATAAGAAGATACTGGCAATCAGAGCAGACACGTGTAAGGAGTTTTTTGGCAGAGTAAAATCTTTCATCCTGAACCCTCAATTATTAGTAGAGGCATATGAGGCAAGAAAGCAAGCTTATACAGCATCAGCAAAAAAAAAAAAAAAAAAACTTCCCCCTCCCATTTCACCTATTCATTCACTACAAAAGTTTGTCAAGTTCTTCCTTGAATTTATTTAAGCTATCAACTTCCACAATAACAGAAGGAAGTTTATTCCGGCTCAACCATCACTAGTTAAAGACAAATTTCCGCACATTTATTCTACAACTTTCTTTATTTAATTTGAATTTATGTCCCCTCAGGTGCACAATCTGAGCAAGAGAAAGAATTCCATCAGCACTGGGCTTGGTAAAACCATTCAAAGCCTTAAACACTTGAATCAAATCACCTCACAGATGCCTAGTCCACAGACACTGCAAAACTGAAGCCTTTGCTTTGCAGGTAAGAGCACCTCTGCATTCTTCTTAAATGAGGCCTCCAGAACTGTATGCAGTACTCAAGGTGTTGCCTAAACATTGCCTTATACAAGGGGACAATCACCTCCTTATTACTGCTATCAAAATTCCTCTATATCATTGACAAGACCCGATTGAGCTGCTCTGGCAGCTTATCAGCACTGCCCAGAAAACTTCATATCTGACTGCCAAATTACCACCAGATCTTTTTCATTCTACGCTACCTTGAGTGTGATACCGCACAGTTGGCACGTCACTATGGGGCTGATGCTACCCATATGCAGTACTTTGCATTTGTCAATGTTAAAACTTCAGTTTCCATCACTCAGCCCATCTGTCCACCTTTTCTAGATCCTGTTGCAGTAGCACATTGTCATTAACAATCCTGCCAACCGTCGTATCATCTGCAAACTTGGACAATAGGCCTGATATGCCTTCATCAATATCATTCATAAATATAAAAGAAAACAACGGGCCTAACACCCGAATCCTGGAGAACTCTACTAATAACATTTAGTCCACGAAGATTTAATGTCATACTGCTCCAATTTGTACAGCAGTGTTCAGTGTGCAATAGTATCAAAAGCTTTCCTGAAATCCAAATATATGATATCAAACTTCCAGTTCCTTTGTGAATGCATCATAGTATCGAATAAGAATGGTAAGGAAAGATTTCTCCTTAACAAATCCATGCTGAGTAAACTATAACTGCAGTCTTCTCTAGATGATCCTGCAATGCATCTTTAACCAGTGACTCCATTATTTTACCCAGAACAGAAGTTAAACTAACTGGTCTGTAATTACTCATGTCACCCTTAGATCCCCCATTTGTGAATTGGGAATACATTTGCACATCTGCAGTCTGTGGAGACCTCCACTGAACAAGGATGCTCACATAATCTTACATAATATTACAAGAAATCTTTGGAAAAAGATGCAAAGAAAAACAGCAAAGAGTTCTTTATTTATGTAAACTCTAGAAGGAAGGGGATGAATCAGATTGGTCCACTTGATATCAATGGTTCAACTGTTGATGATCCTGCTCAGGTAGCTAACAAACTAAATGAATATTTTGCATCAACATTCACACATGGAGTTATTCAGCGAGGGGAATGCCAGAGATGTATTCAACACTGGCAGTAAGCTAGACAATCTTGTAATAACTGAGAGTAAAGTGGAGGAGAAATTGTTGAAGTTACACATAAGAAAAGCACCTGGGGTGGATGGGATCTATCCAGTTATATTAAAGGAGGCGGCAAAGCAACTAAGCAAACCCTTAGCCATAATTATGAGAGCATCCTTGGACTCAGGAGAGGTTCCCACGGACTGGAGATGTGCAAATGTATCCCCAATTCACAAAGGGGATCAAAGGGTGACACGAGTAATTACAGACCAGTTAGTTTAACTCTGTTCCGGGTAAAATAATGGAGTCACTGGTTAAAGATGCATTGCAGGATCATCTAGACAAGACTGCAGCAATAATTCAGACACAGCATGGGATTGTTAAGGGAAAGTCTTGTCTGACAAATTTGATAGGATATTATGATGTGGTTACAAAGGAACTGGATGCAAAAAATAATTTTGATATCATATATTTGGATTTCAGGAAAGATTTTGACACTGTTGCGCATTGATGAAGGTATATCAGGCTTAATGTCGAAGTTTGCAGATGATACAAAGGTTGGCAGGGTTGTTAATGACAGTAATGGCAGTGTGCTACTGCAACAGGATCTAGATAATTTGGGCAGATGGGCTAAGAAGTGGCAACTGAAGTTTAACCTTGACAAATGCAAAGTACTGTATATGGGTAGAAGTAACCCCAGAGAAACGTACCAACTGTGTGGTACTACACTTAAGGTGGTAGAAAATGAAAAAGACCTGGGAGTAATTGTGCAGTCAGATATGAAGTTTTCTGAGCAATGCAGACAGGCTGCCAGGGCAGGTCATGGGGTTTTGTCAATGATATATAGGAATTTTGCTAGCAGGGAAAAGGAGGTGATTATCCCTCTGTATAAGGCAATGGTCAGGCCACGCCTTGAGTACTGCGTACAGGTCTGGAGGCCTCATTTTAGGAAGGATGTAGATTTACTTGAGCGTGTACAGGGAAGGGCAACAAGATTGGTGAGGGGAATGAAGGGATCCTCTTACCAAGAGAGGCTTAAGTTCTGCAAATTGCAGTGCCTGGAGTACCTAGGCACCTGCGCGGTGATCTGATTGAGGTATATAAGGCCTTGAATGGGTTGAGCACGCTGAATTCTGATGGGATTCCACTTGTTCAGATTACGAACCTAAGGGAGCATAAATTCAAATTAAGAAAAGACAGATGTAGATTAGATGTGCGGAAATTTGCCTTTAGTCAGCGGGTGGTTAATTGCTGGAACAAACTTCCATCTGTCATTGTGGAAGTTGATAGGTTGAACAAATTTAAGGAGGAACTGGACAGGCATTTGGAGGGAATGGTGTGATTTTTTTTTTTTTTGGCTGATGCTGCATAAGCTTATACACTTGCTTTCTTGCATCAAATGCCACTGCTACTACTAATACTATTACCCCACCTAACCAAGCACAGAAATCTCAGCGTTATCTTCGACCATAAACTCAGTTTCAAACACCATGTTGCAGACATTCATAACAAGGTCTGCAGATCCAGATGGCTCGCCAAACAACACCTCCATGTCACAGAGCCAAGTACACGCTCCAATATATAAATACCAGTTTCTGCAGCCAGTCATCACCCACAGTTCAGAAATCTGAGCGTCGGCAAAACGCTAAAAACCATTGCATCTGATGAGTACTGGCTTCTTTGGAGGGTCCTCTTCAAGCACAAACTGCCACCCCTCACACACTTCAGAAATTACCCAACTTCTAAAATACAGAAAAGTCTCCGAATGGATATTCACCCTTCGCTTGCTCGTGTCAATTAAAATGATAGCAGGTGAAATCAATATGCCAAGTTTTTGGCAGATGTGCAATTGGAGGATTCCCCCCAAAACCCTTAAGAGGCCCCCCTTCTTTGCGGTCTGTGGCATGGAGGCTGAGGATAGGCGACAGATTTCTGCCCATGCAGATGATCCACAACGTCCAGGAGATGGATGTGGACTACAAAAAGTTCATAGAGGACAAATCATACAGAAGCCGCATCACGAGGGAACAGCTTTCATTTTCAGCCGAGTGACTGCCAATCACCAGTTGAAGATGAAAGTTTATTCATCATGCAGTGTGTAGCATTGAGGGAAAAAAAAAAAAAATCTTTCATTTCCCATGTTAATATATAATTTTTATATGTAATTATATGTTTTATGTAATTTTTCCTGTATTGCTTACTTTTATGTTAAATCCCTAGCAGTGTCGCTGTTATAGATATTATTGCATAAGGCATCCTGTAACTTTTCACTGCCTACAATAAAAGATATTACATAAGCACTGGGAAAACAAATATAAGAACAGGAGAATGCTATTTTTGTCATGATTATAATGGCAACTATACTCACGACAAACAGACATGGCTAGTAAATCAGAATGTCTTATAATGGAGTAATGGGGAGATTAACCTTCCAGGTATTAACTAGAACTTGCAAAATTAATCATTCACACTGTGGCAGGGCTTTTTCTGGATAAAAGTTTTCAGCCCTAGCATGTTGGTGCCGGTGAGGAAAACAGTCAGCACCAGCATGTTTTCAACAAAAAAAGTAATAAACTTGATATGAGTATTAGCAGTCTCGTTGCTTCATGAATTATGAATATCCATATAAAAGAACCACTAGGTGGTAGCATTCATATATTCTGATGTGGGATTTACTTAAAGATAATGGAATTTTTCATTTGTAAAGGTGATTATAATGGTCTTAGGTAATTAAATTCTTTTCAGTGGGACCAACTGGTAGGTTAGAAACTGCAAATAGGAAGAATTTGGTGAATTAATTATAGAAGATATGCTTTTTATATCAGCTAAAATTATGAAAGCATCATGCATCCTCAAAAGTTATGGAGAAGTGCCTTCTTCCCATCGCAACCAACCAGGTTCTCCCCATGTGATTCACCATTTATCCATTATGCACTGAAATGCAGGTCCACCATCACCATTCTGGAGGCTCTACACAAGACAGGGCAGACTCCTCATTTATAACTTTGGTATGCTTCTTGGTTATTTCTATCCTTAAAGGACTTTGTGGGTAAATATAGATACAACATATTTATTCAGTTTGTCAACAACTTGAACTGAATCATCAGTAGTTGTTAGTCATATCTGGTGAACCAACTTGTTTTGTCTCTTTACTTCTAGTCATGCTAGTGTAAGCAAAGAATTCTTTGCTACTTTTTTTTTAGCCAAAGACTTCTCATCTGCCTTAGCTTGTCTACCTTAGTGACTTGATTGCAGACTAGTTTATATTTACTGTAACTTTCTATACCCCCC
This sequence comes from Mastigoproctus giganteus, assembly GCF_048544385.1. Lineage (NCBI taxonomy): Eukaryota > Metazoa > Arthropoda > Arachnida > Uropygi > Thelyphonidae > Mastigoproctus > Mastigoproctus giganteus. Next base: position 239,313,891 of record NC_143579.1, on the reverse strand, counting down.
CCCCCAAATATAATCATACTATGCATTTTTCTTCTATGTCACTAGTCTCAGCAGTTCATCTGACATCCATTTAGGTCTAAACTGAGAACATTATCTTTTATATAACATCTTTATTGCAAACAGTGAAAATTTTGTTTGCATGCCTGATGTAATACCCATAACAGCAACAGTGCTAGGGGTTTAACATAGAAAGTAACTAAAATAGGAAAGAACAATAAAACAAGTTGTAAACACATGAAAGATTTTTTTTTTCACAATGGCAACATACTAATCAAGGAAAAACCACGACAATCACTCAGCTGAAGATGAGAGCTGCTCCTTCATGATATGTCTTCTGTAGGCTTTGTCCACAATGAATTTCTTGTAGTCAGCATCCATCTCCTGTACGTTTTGGAGTATCTCCATTGGCAGGAATCTGTCGTCCTCCACACCACGGACTGTAAAGAAGGGAGGGCTCTTAAGGGTTTTGGGGGGTTCTTCAATTACACATCTGCCAAAAACTTGGTGTATTAACTTCACCCACTATCATTTTAATTGAAACGAGTAAGCAGAGGGTGAAGATCAGTTCTGAGACTTTTCTGTAGTTTAAAAGTTTGGTAATATCTGGAGTGTGTGTGAGGGGTGGAAGTTTGTGCACGAAGAGCACCCAACAAATAAGCTAGTACTCATCAGATGAGATGGTTTTTAGTGTGGTTTTCGTTGCCGACGCCCAGATTTCAGATCTGTAGGTGATGACAGGCTGAAGAAACCAGTAAATATATTAAAGGTATTGTTTGGCAATCCATCTGGATCGGCAGACCTTGTAAATATCTGTGACATGGTGTTTAAAGCTGAGTTTAGGGTCGAAGGTGAACCCGAGATCCCTGTGCTTGGTTACTGGAGGTTCTGTGGATTTCAGGTTTAGTTGAGTTGGGTGTGATTTGAGTGAGAACACCATTTGTGCAGATTTACTTGGATTAATCTGAAGAGAGATCCGTACTAAGTATGTAACAAGATTTTTTTAGGTTGTTAATGGTTTCGGAAGCAGTCTCAGATCGGTCAATTTCATGGATCCAATAGAGGAGCTTCAAATCATCTGCATAGCTGAGAAAATCCATTTGGTGACACAGTAATGAGTGGATGGCAGCAGTAAAGACAGAGGGCAATTGTTAATTCTTCATGGACTGATTTCATATGCAGGATCATTAGACAAGACTGCAGTTATAGTTCAGGCACAACATGGGTTTAAGGGGAAGTCTTGTCTGACAAATCTGATTGGATACTATGATGTAGTCACAAAGGTATTGGATGCAAAAAATTATTCTGATATTATATATGGATTTTCTTGGATTTTAGAAAAGCTTTCGATACAGTTGCACATGGAAGACTACTGTACAAATTAGAGCAGTATAGTATTAAGGGCAAGTTGCTACAATGGATAAAAGGATGGTTGAGTGGGAGAAGACAGAGTGGTAATCAATGGACACCGTTCTTTGTGGACTAATGTTATTAGTGGAGTCCCCCAAGGTTTGGTGTTGGGCCCATTGTTGTTTTCTGTATTTATCAATGATACTGATGAAGGTATATCAGGCTTAATGTTCAAGTTTTCAGATGATATGAGGGTTAGCAGAGTTGTTAATGACAGTAATGATAGTACACTACTGTAACAGGATCTAGAAAAGTTGAGCAGATGGGTTGAGAGGTGGCAACTGAATTTATCTCATATAGTATCTGATAACCAGGCATTTTGAAAAAGGCATGGCAGTCTCAGAAAACAGTCATCATCACTTTCCCTGCTGAGGGCTACTGCCATAACCTTCTCTCTGTTGTCAACAGGGATATTTACATTGTACCAATGCACATATCTGGATTTGGATAGAAAGGCGTACCCATATTTTTGAGCATAAAAAAAAAAAAAAAGTGAGAGGACTGGCAGTACTTTGATTCTTCAGTGGAATCATAAAATGAGTGAATTCAAACTGTTTAGGACAAGTAACGCTGACATAATAGGGGTTACAGAAACATAGTGCCACCTGGAGATAGGGGATGAAGAGTTTCAGTACAGTATGTACAACGTATTTAGGAAGAATAGGACATAAAAGGGGTGATGGGGCCATGCTTCTTATCAAAAGCAGCCTGAGCATAACAAAAGCTTTCCCGGATTCAGATGTTTATAAGCAAAGGTATAATGAGAGCGGGAGTAATCTACAGGCAAATGGAATGGGAAAGTAAGCATCAATGTCTTATTATGGGTGATTTTAATTTGCCTTTAATTTGAGCAAATGGAAGGAAACTCAACGTGGAGGACAAAATTTTTAAATCAACTAGGTCAGTGGTTCTCAAACTACTGAGATCTATGGACCCCTTCAGAAATAAAAAAATAATTTGTGGACCTATATATATATATAGTAGTAAAATTATAATTTCTTTAAGCAAACTAAGCAGATGAGGAAAAAAGAAATTTTTGAAATTATCGAATGTCAAATGCTATATATATATATATATATATATATATATATATATAATATATATATGAACACTGGGTTTTCTCAAAAGAAAATTCAAAGTTTTATTTAAAACTCAACTTTATTCTTATTCTTACATAAATATATAACAACATTTTTATCATCAATTTGCTAAACATAGAACGAATAATTTGACCAGTTCCAGAGGGTTCCCCCCCACCGGAACTGTTATATGGACCCCCAGAGATCAACGGACCCCAGTTTGGGAAACATTGAACTAGATGATTTTTATTTGTATCAACATGTCAGGGAAAGTACTACAGAAAAGAATATTCTAGACCTGGTCATCACCCATGAACTAGATGACATAATAGGGCTGACAGTACAGAAACCAGTAACAGGAAGTGATCAAAGAGTTCTATGGTGGATGATGAAGAGAGAAGCAGCAGTAGTTAAAGGCAAAGGAAAGGGTTATAATTTCAGGAAAGGAAATAACGAAAGCTTAAGGTCCCACATGGCTTCTATTAACTGGGTAGATATCTCACAGAGAGCAAATACAAATGAATTATGGTATAGCTTTGGCATGGTAAAGTTACAGAGCAATAGAAAGTACTGAAGCCTATAACAGCTACAAATTTCTGTAATAGTGCCACAGAATAGGTTAGGCTAGGCTAGCAAAGGCAGATTATGAGAAATTGCTGGCTAAGAGTGGATAAGGAATTCTTCACATATATAAATGCAAAGAGAAGGACAAACCAGATCAGACCCTTATGTAATGGATGTGGGATAGTGTTAGATACCCCAGCTGATGTTGCAGATGAACTCAACAGTTACTTTGCATATATATTTACAGAAGAAAAATCCTTTATGTCAATGAGAAATTATGGGAGTGAAGTTGAAAAATATGCAATTAATGACATCAAAATTTCACATGATTATTTAAGGAAAAAACTTTTCACCCCACAGGTGAGTAAGGCTCCTGGGGTTGATGGCATATATCCTAAATTTTAAGGGAGGCTGCAAAGGCATGCACTGAACATTGAGCTAATTATGAGGGCATCACTGGGACTCAGGCGAGATTCCATTGGATTGGAAAAGTACCAATGTATATCCAATACATAAGGGCGGCAGTTCTATGTGTAATGGGAAATTACCAACAGGTCAGTCTAACTAAGTAGCAGAGAAAATCATGGAGGCAATGATCAAGGATGGAATTCAGGGCCATTTAGATAGAAATGGAATTCTGACGGATACAAAGCATGGTTTTGTAAAGGGAAAATGTTTAACAAATCTGGTTAGCTACTTTGACATGGTAACTCATCAGCTGGATTTAGGGAATAATTTTGACATTGTTTATTTTGATTTCAGCAATGCATTCACTCAGTGCCAGAGCCAGGACACGTTCTAAAATCAAACGAGTCGATAAATTCAAATATTTGGGATCAATCTTACCAAGTGATGGATCATCCCAAGCAGAGATCTACAGACAGCAGAAAGGCTATCAGCATGTTAAACTGTTCTGTGGAGCAAAAATATCCTAACTAAAACAAAGAAACATATTTCAAACGATTGTACAAAGTCTTCTATTGTATGGAGCGGAAACGTGGACATTGAATAGGCGAGTGGAAAACAAATTGCTCTCCACAGAAATGGATTTTTGGAGACGCTCAGCAGGAACTTCTAGAAGAGACAGAAAACGGAATGAAGACATAAGGGAAAAAATGGAAGTGAAAAAGACTATTATTGACACCATCAAAGAAAAGCGTCTAACATGGTATGGACATGTAAAAAGGATGCAAGAAAACAGATATCCAAAGGCTATCCTGGAATGGATACCTCCTGGAAGAAGAAGAAGAAAACGAAGACCTAGGAGGACATGGATGGAGTACGGGAGTGCATGACAGCCAGAGGCTTAACTGACCAAGACACCTTGAACCGCACTTTATGGCGGGAAAAAATTCCTAACAAGAAATAACTTGTAGGCTGAGGAAACCCATTGTAAATGGAAACACTCCTCTTGAAGAAGAATTTCACTCAGTCCCACATGAGCAGTTACTTTAAGCAGGTACAGGTTGGAATCACAGGGAAAATCTTTAGATGGATAGCAGGATGGCTTCAGGGCAGGAGGCAGAGAGTGTCGTGATAAATGGTTATTCTTCAGATTGGGTTAATATAAGAATTGAAGTTTTCCCAAGGATCAGTATTTGGGAACACTGTTTTTGATTTTCTTAAATGACATCCATGAAGGAAAAGAGGATGTGATGTCTAAATTGGCAGATAATGTAAAGATTGGTAGAGTAATTAATGATCACTGCCAAGCAGAGCTTCTTTAAAGTGACCTACATAGACTTCAGTGCTGGTTAGAAATGTGGCAGCTTTGCTTTAATTCAGCAAAGAGCAAGGTCTCTTACCCTGGGGAACACTAACCCCAAAATAACTTATACTTTCAGTTTTGCATCTGTTAAATTGGGAAACACTTTCTGCTTTATCCAGAGCCTTAACAAAATTCTGCATTAATTTACATGCTTTATATGGAAAGATAGAAGTACCTTTTTTTGGTTCAACTAGTGGAATACATTTTATATTACTCCTCTTTGGTAGAAATTCCTCTCATTTCCCACTGTTTCACAATATAATATGTTTCTACTGACCAAATATTCCACAAACAGAAAAACAACAATATTTTGTGAAAGCTCCCTGCAATCCAGTGAATAATCTAATTAACTTAAGATCACAACAATCATTCCAAGCCAAGCATTGGTACTTTATTGTGATCAGGAAATTACACATTTTCATGTTTTTCTTCAAGCAGACTAATGGGAATGCATTTCCACTATGCAGCATACCTGTAATAATTCAGAAACAGCATGGGTTTAAGTGGCAGTCTTGTCTGACCAATTTGATTGGATACTGTGATGTGGTCACAAAGGAACTGGATGCAAAAATAACTTTGATATCATATACTTGGATTTCAGGAAAACTTTTGAAACTGTTGCACATGGAAGACTACTGTACAAATTGGAGCAATATGGCATTAAGAGCATGTTGCTACAATGGATAAAAGGATGGTTGAATGGGAGAAGACAGAATGGTAATCAATGGACACTGCTCTTTGTGGACTAATGTTATTAGTGAAGTACCCAGAGTTCGGTGTTGGGCCCATTGTTGTTTTGTATATTTATCAATGATACTGAAGGTATGTCAGACAATGTAAAAGTTTGCAGATGATATAAAGGTTAGCAGGGTTGTTAATGACAGTATGCTACGGCAACAGGATCTAGAAAAGTTGAGCAGATGAGCTGAGAGGTGGCAACTGAAGTTTAACATTGACAAATGCAAAGTACTGCATATGGGTTACTCGTATGAATGACTGGCGAGGGGAACAAAGGGTGCTCTTACGAAGAAAGGCTGAAGTTCTGCAAATTGCAGCATCTGGAGACTAGGCACCTGAGAGGTAATCTGATTGGGGTGTATAAGACCTTGAATGGATTGAGCAGGTTCAATGCTGATGGGATTCTTCCTCTTGCTCAGATTATAAATCTGAGGGGGCATAAACTGAAATTGAGGAAAGACAATTGTCGAATAGATGTGCGGAAATTTGCCTTTAGCCAGGGAGTACTTGATTGCCGGAACAAACTATCTGTCATTGTGGAAGTTGACACACTTTTGAAGCAAATGGATGGGTGAAATGGTTTTTTTTTTTTTTTTTTTTTGATTGATGCTGTATAAGCTTGCTTTCTTGCATCATATGCCTTTACTAATGCTAATACTAACTGCTTAATTTAATTAACTAAACTTAATTTAAGGCATCAATTAATATATACTTTCATCAGGATTGTGTTCAGTGCCTATTTCATTCAGAATCCACTAATAGCTACGCAAATGCAGTCTTCCATAACAAAATATTCTGAAAACATTTTGATATGCTGCAATTTTATATCGTGCATTACGTAACTTCCAATGATATAACCTAGAGCCATGGAAGTCTGCTTGCTCTTTAGGTAAGTTTAAATTAGCATTAGCATTAGTAGAGGCATTTGATGCAAGAAAGCAAGCTTATGCAGCATCAGCCAAAAAAAAAAAAAAAAAACCCCCCACTTCCACTTCACCCCTCTGTTCGTTCAAAATATCTGTCCAGTTGAGCCTTAAACTTATTTAGGCTATCAACCTCCACCACAAGGGATGGAAGTCTGTTCCACCAACCAACCACCCGCTGGCTAAAGGCAAATTTCCGCACGTCTATCCTACATCTGTCTTTCCTCAATTTGAATTTATGCCCTCTCAGGTGATTTTTCTCAGCTAGAGGAAGAATCCCATTAGCATTGAGCATGCTTAAACCATTCAAGGATTTATACACCTCTATCAGATCACCTCGCTGGTGCCTAGTCTCCAGACACTGTAATTTGCAAAACTTAAGCCTTTCTTCGTAAGAGCATCCCTTTGTTCCATTCACTAATCTTGCCCTTCTCTGTACTCGTTCCAGCAGTTCTACATCCTTCTTGAAATGAGGCCTCCAGACCTGTATACAGTACTCTAGGTGTGGCCTGACCATCGCCTTATACAATGGAATAATCACTTCCTTATCCCTGCTGGAAAAATTCCTGTATATCATTGACAATACTCCATGAGCTACTCTTGCAGCCCGTCTGGACTGCTCAGAGAACTTCATATCTGCCTGCACAACCACCCCCAAGTCCCTTTCATTCTCTACCACTGTCAGTGTAGTACCACAGAGTTGATACGTTGCTCTGGGGTTGCTGTTTCCCATGTGTAGTACTTTACATTTGTCAATGTTAAACTTCATTTGCCACCTCTCAGCCCATCTGCTCAACCTTTCCAGATCCTGTTGCAGTAGCATAGTGTCAGTAGTGTCCTTGACAACCCTGCCAACCTTTGTATCGTCTGCAAACTTGAACATTAAGCCCGATATACCATCATCAATATCATTTGTAAATACAGAAAACAATAATGGACCCAACACTGAGCCCTGAGGGACTCCACTAATAACATCAGTCCACGATGAGTAGTGTCCATTGATTACCACTCTCTGTCTTCTCCCCCTCAACCACCCCTTTATCCATAGCAGCAATTTGCCTCCAATGTCACACTGCTCCAATTTGTGTAGCAGTCTTCCATGTGCAACAGTATCAAAAGCCTTTCTAAGATCCAAGTATATAATATCAAAGTTATTCCCTGCATCCAGTTCTTTTGTGACCATCATAGTATCCAATCAAGTTGGTCAGGCAAGACTTGCCCTTAACAAAACCATGCTGTGTCTGTGCTATAACTGAAGTCTTGTCTAAATGATCCTGCAGTGCTTCTTTAACCAGTGCCTCCATTAATTTTCCTGGAACAGAAGTTAAGCTCACAGGTCTATAATTACTTGTGTCAGCCTTTGATCCTCCTTTGTGAACTGGGGTCACATTTGCACATTTCCAGTCTATGGGTACCTCCCCTGAGTCCAAGGAAGCTCTCATAATTATAGCTAAGGGTTTGCTTACTTCCTTTGCTGCCTCCTTTAATATAACTGGATAGATCCCATCCACACCGGGTGCCTTTCTTGTGTTTATCTTCAACAGTTTCTCCTCCACTTTACTCCCAGTTATTTCAAGATTCTGTAGCTTACTGCTAGAGTTGAATACACCTCTGGCATTCCCCTCGCTGAATAACTCCTCATGTGTGAATGTCGATGCAAAATATTCATTTAGTTTGTTAGCTACCTGAGCAGGATCATCAACAGTTGACCCATCAATATCAAGTGGACCAATCTAATTCATCCCCTTCCTTCTAGAGTTTACATAAGTAAAGAACTCTTTGCTGTTTTTCTTTGCATCCCTTGCCAAGGATTTCTTGTAATCTGCCTTCGCCTGCCTAACCTCCTTTGTAACTTGGTTGCATATCAACTTGTATCTTTCATAGGCTTCTGTGTCATGTGTTAATTTGTATGTATCCCATGCACCTTTCTTCTCTGCCATATGTCTCATTAGTTTATCTGACATCCATTTTGGCCTAAACCTTGAACAATATTTCTTAGTTGGTATGTAAAGCCTAGTAGCTTCCAAGATAAGTTCTTTGAATGCTTCCTATTTTGAATTTGCTGTTGGTAACATCATCAGTTGGTCCCACTGTATAGAATTTAAATACTGTCTCAGTCCATCGTAGTCGCCTTTACGGAAGCAATAACCCTTCCCTTTACCCCTAATGGTAGTTACCTCTTTGAGTAAATCCCACTTCAGCACACTGTGATCACTGCCACCTAGTGGTTCATTTATCTGCAGATTCTTAATGCATGAAGAATCACTGCTGATAATCAAATCAAGAGTATTACTCCCTCTAGTTGCCTCCCGAACATGCTGATGTAGAAAACAATCATCCAATAAATCCACAAAAGCCCTGCTAGTGTGTGAGTAACCAGCCCCCAAATTCCAGTCAATATATGGGAAATTAAAATCTCCCATTATAAGACTCTCTGATTTACTGGCCCACTATTTCCCTGTACAGTTCCTTATTATACTCATCAGAGTCATTAGGCCTATAGCACACTCCTACTCTCAATTTTGATCTCCCAATGTTTATGTCACACCAAACTGACTCAACACTGCACTGTCCAGCGATGTCGACTGGCTTCACTTCCTTGGTTTTTATGTGTTTCTTAACTAATAGCATAACCCCTCCCCCCTTCCTATCCTGTCTATCCTTTCTGTAGACGTTGTACTCCCCAAATTGCAGTTCTGCATCCCTTATATCTGTGTGACACCACGTCTCTGATATCCCAACAATATCTGCCTTCGATGTTTTGAGCAATACCTCAAATTCATCAAATTTATTTACTAAACTCCTAGCATTGGTGTACACGCAAGTATACCTGCACCTGTTTCTATTCTTAGCTACCCTAACACAACCCATGTGTTTACTTGTACCGCAATGGCTCCCAGCAGTCTCTGAAATACCATGCATCTTGTTTTTTAGGCTTCTGCTCATTCTAATAGAAGCAGTGCAAGAATCTCTTTCACCTCTGCCAGTGGCTACTGTCAATCTATTGGTCTTTGTCTCCCCCCAAGCTAGCAGTTTTCCGACCCACCTAACACTGCCTCGATAGCATCAGCAAATATTCTTGCACCCTTTCTATTTAAGTGTATCCCATCCCTGTAGAAGCAATCTCTCATGTTAACAAGTACAGTCCAGGCTGAAAAAAATTCTACCCCTTGAGCCTTGCACAATCTTTCCAGGGCCGAATTGATCGACAAGGCTCTCATCATATACTCCATCCTATCGTGTCTGGGCAGAATTGCAGGCACTTTCAAATTCAACCCTAATTCTCGGCTTTTGTTCAACAGTGACCTGTACTTGTTAAGTAATTCTGCCGGTCTCCTACTCTTAATATTATTAGTGCCAACGTGTACAACTATATCACCTTTTGTGCCCTTAAAAGATGATATTCGCTCTACAACGTCATCAACCTTTGCCCCTGGCAGACATACCCTGGTCCTGTTCCACCTATCTTTTTAAGTCATTCAACTCTTCTTGCTTAATTAATTCAGATGCTTACTTTACTTCTGCTTAAAGATTTTAACAATACAATATTATGCAAAACACAGAAGAAACAAACAATATGCATACATACAGAAAAATTGAACATGTATTCACGCTACAACTGCGTTTTTGCTACTGAGAGAGGGAAGGGGGGAAGCAGACAAAGTTGAACATGTTGACCTTTCCTAATATTATTGGCATCTGAGAACACATGCAAATATCAGTAGGTATTACAACATAACAGGCGCCTCCGTAGCCAGGTGGGCAGGAGCAGCAGTGCGTAGTACACGCTTCTTGATTAGACCGGGGTTCGAGCCCGTGACCACCAAATACGAAGGATGCGGAAAGGTCAGGGAATGACCACAGCATATCCCTGGAGCAATATGGCCTTAGTTGCTAATGCTCCTAAAAACCAAAAAATAACAACATAACAATGTCATGTCTACTGCCCTAAATTGTAGTAAGATACATATATTCTGGGCAAACACACAAACCTATATGTAGGAATCATGATGTGATGTTCAATTAAGAATTATTTTTCAAAGTTATATATAAAAATTGACTGCAAACAGCTGATACAGGGCAACTCAAGAATGATGATACACTTTCATATGTTTATTGTGAAGTGACCAGTAAGCCTACAATCAGTTAACACGAACCACTATTAGAAAAACTCTCAAAGTTTGATTTAAACGAATTCAGGAAAGTGTCATTCTTTTTCCACTAGGGATGACTGTTATGAAAACTGACTCCACGACAAAAGGAATTCTGCAGTTTGGGAAAATGGTTGTATCACTAGTTGTTCTAGTCTATCAGAGGAGAATATGGCCTGCATTCAACAAGCCCTTCCAGTGAAATCCATGGATACTGACATACCAAAGCAGTCACGAGTTACAGTTGCCCTATACAACTATATAGCATGTTCTATGCAAATGATTATTCATGAAAAGTTACATACTGTAATTGGTATAATCTCTAAAACCTAATGACAAAGTTAAATGCTACGATTTCTCTGTACAAATTAAAGCTGACATGGAAGATTGCAAATTTCCAACATGCCTGATATTTAGTCATGAAGCAACATTTCATTTAAGCATTAAAGTGAATTACCAAAATGTGCACATCTGGGCAATGAAAATCTGCATCACCTCTTTGGGCACAAATGGGACTCACTGAAAGTGAATGTCTTTTGCTTCCTTTCACAATGGAAGATCTGCAGCACATTTTTCTTTGTGGAAAACACAATAATTGGGATTATCTATTGGGACATACTGATGGATTGGTTTTTCCTCAGAGGAAGACTCAGATGCCTATATTTTTTAGCAGGATTGTGCTCCACCTCATTTTCATTTCAAAGTCCATCATTAGCTCATTGAAACTCTTCCACACTGCTAGATTGGATGTTCTACAGCTACTGACCTGTCCTTCCGCAACTTGCCTCTCAGGTCTGCAGATTTCACCTCATGTGAATTCTTTCTCCTGGGGTATGTTAAAGTCGCTATCTATAGACCAAGCCTGCCATGTGGGGACACGCTGGAGAAAGCATAGCAGGAATTCAATTATCTACTCGACATGTGACATGGGGTGTCCACACTGAAGGTTTATAACTTTAAGGAAAGGAGTTTTTATAATGATTGGTGCACATTAAATGTTTGTAGGCTCAATGGTTAATTTACAATAAACATAAAAATGAACATTCTTTTTGAATTTCCCTATATTAGTGGAGGTAAAAATCATGTTTGCCAGTGTGATTAATTAAAAATAAAAATTGATAAAAATAAACTACCTCTGACTTCCTCACCATGCAGGTATCTATCCAGCTGAGATTTGAATTTCCCCACATTGCAGCCTCAACCACCCATATAAAGATAACTAATTCCAGTAATTAACCTTTCTGCAATCGAGTCTAAACCACTTTCCCTGTTATTTGAATTTATCACCCCTAGTTTTGGAATCACGGTGAAAAACTACACTCTCAGGGCATTACATACCTCAATAAAATCTTGTTTGAAGTGTCTAGTTTCCCAGCTCTGTAGCCCACAGTCTTTTCTCTTAAGGATGCCAGCTTGTGGATACTACCAGGCATGCTGTCCATGTTTGGATCCTCCAAGAAGGGTAGATATAGTAATAATCTTAATTTATTATTTAGAATTTGATAAATTTCTGGCATACACTTCCCTAAAGAAATCCTGATGTCTGAATGTAAATGCAAAGTACTTATTCAGCATATCAATAATCTGAGCAGGATCATCAACAGTGGAACAATTGAAATCAAGTTATCCAATGTTTAGGTGCAGTCTTCATACTTGAATATAGTATTCTAAGAATGTCCTTTAATTGCTTTATACAGTGGAATTATAACTTTCTCATCTCTATGAGCAATGTCTAATAAATCACTGACAATACACCATAGGCCTTCCTTTCATCCTGTCTACATTGCTCAGAGAACTTTACATTCAACTGTATTTTATTCTTCATCTACTGTCTTCAGTTTAACCCTACCACATAAGTTATTTTGAAATAATTATTTTGAAGTTGCAATTACCTAAGGGTAAGAACTTGCACTTTACTGCATTAAAACATAGCTCAACTTCTCTGACCATTTCTGAACTGTATTTATGTGGCAATCATCTACAAATTTTTATATCATGCTGCTCTCTATCCCTTCAATGCCATTTAAGGAAATCGAAAACAAGTGGTAAAACAGTACCAATTCTACATAATCTCCCACTTCACACTTTAGCCCAGTCTGATGCAATCAGATATCAAAAATGAGAGAATGAGCATGTTCTATGAATGTTATAGGCCTAATGACTCAAACTTTTGGGTTGGTCACTCAAACATTAGCAAGAATTTTGTGGATTTATTGGATGATTGTTTCCTACAAGAGGGAGCAATATTCTTGATCTGATTATCAGCAATGATTCTTCATGCATTAAGAATCTGCAGATAAACAAATCACTAGGTGGCAGTGATCCCAGTGTATTGATATAGGATTTATTTAAAATAACTACCATTAAGGGTAAAGGGAAGGGTTTTTGCTTTCATAAGTGGTCTCAGACAGTTTTTAAAATCTGTACAGTGGGGCCAACTAATGATGTTACCAACAAATTCTAAATGGGAAATATCCACAGAAATAATTATAGAGCTACTAGGCTTTTCACACCAACTAAGAAATACTGTTTAAGTATTTAATTGGTCAGTTGGACAGACAACTTGAGTTTTCGAGACCCACTAATTTTCATAAAAGTCTGAAAAATGCTACTAATTTATTGTGATTTTTCCTTGTAGTGGATCTGAGTTCTTATTACAGATTTAAAATAAACTTTGTGGATTTTTCCAAAATGGATAGTATAGGCCATTTTTGGAATATTAAATTTTAATTTAAAAAATTAATATTATATTGAGGCAGAAGAATTTTCTTACCTGTGGTTTTCTTCAAGAATGGCTGAGATGTAATTTTTAAGGTATTGAAATAGCATATATCTAGTAGGGGGATGAAGGAAGAAGCAAGCTTTTGTCCTAAACCCTTGCATGGAGAGTAATTATAAGTATAAAGGGAGATGGGGGTATTTAATTGGTGTGAAACATTGATGAGACATGAACTAATTAGACACATGGCAGAGAAGAAAAATCACAGGATGCATATAAAATATTAGATGATACAGAAGCCTATGGTAGATATAAACTAGTCTGCAATCAAGTCAAAAAGGAGGTTAGCCAAGGCAGATTATGAGAAATCTTTGACAAACAATGTAAACAAAAATAGCAAAGACTTCTTTATGTAAATATTAGAAGAAAGGGGATGAACTTGGTTCATCTCCTTTCTTCTAATGTTTCATCCCCTTGGTTCAGTAACCTGCTCAGGTTACTGATATGCTGAATAAGTACTTTGCATCTACATTCACACATCAGGATTTCTTTAGGGAAGTGGATGCCAGAAATTTATCAAATTCTAAATAATAATGTAAATAATTTTGTAATATAGTTAGGGAAGGACATCATGTGGTTGTTTTCCATTAAGATTATTACTATATCTAATATCATTCTTATACTATGTGAAATTAATAATATAGTTTATTAAGCTATTCACCAAAACTATTATACATTAAGGTGACATTTCAGGCAAGATACCTAAAATGTCACCTTAATGATTTGTAATAATTGAGAGGAAAGTGGTTATCAATTGACACTACAATTTATTGACTAATGTTATTAGTGCAGTCTGTAGAATTCAGTGTTAGGACATAGTTGTTTTCTACATTTATTAATGATACTGATGAAAGCACATCAGGCTTAATGTCCAAGTTTGCAGGTGACAGAAAGGTTGGTTAATGATGGCAAAGATCCTGTTGCATGCTACTGCAACAGGATCTAGAAAAATTAGAGGGGCTGAGAAATGGCAACTGATGTTTACCCTTGACAAATGCAAAGGATTGAATATGGGGGTACTGAATACGAGTAATGTACCAACTGTGTGGCACTACACTCGGTAGTGAAAAATGAAAGACCTGGGGATAACTGTGCAGTCAGATAAGAATTTCTCTGAGCAGTGCAGAAAGGCTGCCAAGACAGCACATGGGGTTTTGTCAATGATTATCCCCTTGTATAAAGCAATAGTCAGCCCACACCTTGAGTACTGCATACAGGTCTGGAGACCTCATTTTAGGAAGGATCAAGAGCTGCAAGACTTAATGCAGAGCAGGGCAACAAAGGGATGCTCTCTTACCAAGAAAGACTTCAGTTCTGCAAACTGCAGCATCTGGAAACTAGGCACATGTAAGGTGATCCGAGGTTTAGGCTTTTGAATGGACTGAGCAAGCTCAATGCTGATGGGATTCTTCCACTTATATTTATGCTCCCTGTCCCATGTGCTACATATATTGATTGGGGCATAAATCCAAAATAAGAAAGGATGGTTGCAGAATAGATGTTGCCAAAATAAGCTTCCACTGGTTTGAATGCTGAAACAAGCTTCCATAGTTTGAATAAATTCAAGGAAGAACTATACAAACTATTGCAGGAGATGGATAGATGATTTTTGATGTGAAAAATTCTTTGGTGGCACCTACTACATTTTTGGGCCGAAGCAAAACCAATTGGTAACAAAATTTTCTTACGGAAATGATGCAAATAATGTCACTTCCTAAATGGCACTAACGATGCTAACCCAGTCACTAACGTTGATTTGGTAGAGTAAGTAGCAGGTAGTAATATTATGCAAGAATAAAAGCTTTCCCTGCTTAAACTGGGCAGGTTGAAGTCTAGACAGCCCGACTCGATCTGAACCCGAATTTGTTTTTCAAATTCATTACTCATATCCGACCCCAACCGAACAAATTTTTATCCCGGCCCGACTGAAACTTTTTACATAAATAAAAGCGTTAGCATTAGTTCCGAAGTTTCGTAATAATAAAGAAATAAACTTCCAGATTCAAAATTCGATATAAATTAATAATTATATAACAATACTTATCAATATTAATTATAAAAAAGAAAATGTATTAGTATTAGTAACGGCCGTATGGTGCAAGAAAGCCTATGGCTTATGCTGCACCAGCCAAAAAAAAAAAAAAAAAAAAAATATCCGAACAAAACAATGATATAAACAAAAATTAAATAAATAAATAATAATAATTAATAAATAAATAAAAATAATAAAATGAAATAAAAAATAAATAAAAAGGAAATTAATCCTATCATCCTATGCGCTTCCCTTACCTGAAAGTACTATCCAGATGACCTTTGAATTTCCCCAAACTGTCGGCCTCTACTACCCATGAAGGCAACTTATTCCAATAATTTATAACTCGCTGGCTAAAATAAAACTTCCTGCAGTCCAATCTAAACATTTCCCCCCGTAACTTGAATTTATGTCCCCTAGTTCTAGCATCATTTATAATCTTGAAAATTTTGTCCTCATTCATTTTACTGATGCCTCTCAGAGCCTTAAACACCTCAATCAAATCTCCTCTAAGGTGTCTAGTTTCCAAACTCTGCAAACCACATATTCGAAGTCTTTCTTCATAAGGACGCCCTTTTGCCGATCTCACCAGTCGAGTTACCCTTCTTTGCACCCTCAAGAAGCTCGATGTCTTTCTTTAGGTGCGGTCTCCATACTTGAACACAGTATTCCAAGTGTGGTCTAACATAAGCCTTATATAATGGGATTATCACGTCCCTATCTCTACTTGCAAAAGTTCGATAGAACACCATGGGCCTTCCTTGCAACCTGTTTACAATGCTCATTAAATTAAAACTTTATTACATTTACAATGTAATAAAGTTTTAATTTAACATACTTAATATAATTCCAAAACAAATATTGATATCCATCTATACCTTCCCTTCACACTTCTTATTGCAATTTGTTGTTCAGAAATAAAATACAGGAACTCCCCAACTTATCTAATACTCGACTTATGGAAATTCGACTTCACAAAAATAGTGGAATCTTATTTCGCATCCCGTAGGAATAAATGGAGGTATCGTGAAAATACCGTAATGTGAACCGAATAGCACATTGATTTCTTTTTTTTTTTTTTGTAATTTGTTCCAAGTCCTTGGAAGATGAAAATTTTGCAATATTACTAAGCTATTTATCTCTCTAAAAGGTCATATTTATTATGGAAATTGCACTACCCTTTCATTGTTATCATATGTTCCAGTTATAATAATTAATTTTGAATGCCTTTGTGATATTTTTCTAGAGTAAGTTTCTAGAGGTCATGACCAAAAAACAAAAACAATTTGCACTTTCCCATTTATTGGGCTTTTCTGTTAGTGCATCTGATTATAAATGGGTAGTAAATTCGATCTTACTGCATTTGCGATAATACTAATAACTGCAATTATGTGAGTTTTTACGCTATTATGGTGAAAGGTGTTTCCCCTTCACTGAAATCTTCAATCATATAAAAAACAAATTTTCAGCAACTTCTCTTCATTCCTATTTACGTATTACAATGACGAAGGGAAAGCGACCAATGAAAAGTGCAAGTGGTGGTAGTGCCAGAAAATGAAACAAAATTGATTTAGAAGTGAAGATGAAAATGATTAAGAAGTACGAAGCAGGACAAAGTTTGTCATCTATTGCAAGGGAATTAGGTCTCCCTGCTTCAACAGTGAATACTATTTTAAAGGACAGTGCACATATAAAAGAACATGTCAAAGGATCAACACACTTAAGATCAACAGTAATCACAAAACAGCATTCAGGTGCTTTGTCGAAGATGGAACAGCTATTAATAATATTGATGGAAAATCAGATTCAGAAGCGAGTGCCCCCGAGCCTAATGACCATTCAAGCAAAAGCAAGAAGTATTTATGAAGATATTTAAGGTAAGTACAGCAAACCCCAACCCAAGTTGGTGGCAAGCAATGGGTGGTTTAATAGGTTCAAGCATTGTGCTGGTTTCTACAACGTTAAAGTATGCGGTGAAGTTGCCAGTGACAATTCTGCAGCTGCAGAGAAATTTTGTGATGTGTTGGAAAAAAATTATTGATGAAGGCAGCTATTCAAACCAGCAAATTTATAACATTGACAAGACTGCTCTGTATTGGAAAAAAAATGCCGGATCGAACATACATTGCCAAAGAGGAAAATACAATGTCAGGTTTCAAGGCATCAAAAGATAGGGCCATGCTCTTGCTTGGGGCTAATGCAGCGGGAGATTACAGATTAAAACCACTGCTTGTGTACCATTCTGGAAATACTCGTACATTTGAGAGCATCAATAAAGCCACCCTACTCATGCATTTCCGATCGAACCAGAGAGCATAGATAACAATATCTCTCTGAGGATTTGTTTAAATGCTGCTTCATTCCCGAGGCTGAAAAATATTGTAAAGACAATGACGTTCCTTTCAAGATTTTGCTTCTATTAGATAATGCTCCTGGACATCCTATGCATCTAGATGATTTCAAATTTGAACGTGAGAATAATATTTCTACTGTCAAACACGACTTCACTCATCCAACCTATGGATTAGGGTGTCATTTCAAATTTAAAACGATACTATTTATGCACATTTGCTCAGGCACTGTCTGCAATAGACGATGAGGAAAAAATTTACGTTGAGACTTTTGGAAATCTTACAATATTTACCTCGCCATCTTAAAAATCAATAAGGCCTGGATGAAAATTACTAAAACTTGTTTAAATGGTGCATGGAAGAAAATATGCCCACGGCACGTAAAAGGCTTCGAAGGATTTTAAAAAGACAAATCATATGAAGAGGTTAAAGATAAGATTGTAAAGGTTGCAGAGCTACTTCAGTTGGAGGTTGATGCCAAAGACTTGGAGGAGTTAATAGAGGAAGAAGAGAAGGAATTATCTAATGAAAAACTTATTGACTTGCAGGCAGCGATAGTGAAAGAAGAAAATGCTGATGAAGCTCAGGATGAACCAAATGAGGAGCCGAGACACTTCATCACCAGAGAGACAGCAATGGCATTTTGTAAAATTGCATCGGCAATGGCAAGGTTTGAGAAGATGGATCTTGACAGCAAACTATTCTTAAAAGTTAACAGAGGGGTGAATGATATGCTTGCTTGCCACAAAGAAATCTACGATGAAAAGAAAAAAGCCACAGTCCAGTCATCCATTAATATGTTCTTTCGTAAGGTTGAGCAGCCGACTCCTTCTAAATCTCCAGACCCTCAACTTCAAAAGCAGCATACTTATCAGCTGAAGACATCGATTCTGGCAATGATGATCGGAGAGGCAAAACTTACTGATGTTATACCTCCTCTCTTTTTTTGTAATTTTACAATTTTGAAATTTTTTTAAATTTCAAATTTGTAAAATTTGAAATTTAAATTTATTTAATTTCCTGTGCACAAGATTTAAAAAATTGAATAAATACAATAAATAATTCTATTTACATGTTCATCGAACATTTTTTTGAATTGATTGAATCGTTGTTATTATTATTAATAATAAAATAATAACGATTCAATCAATTCAGCGAGCACAGTTGCGAGTGCTGCACAAGCATGGGGGAAATTCTGACTTACATAGCGTTTCGCAGAATGCAACCCTTACGTAAGTCGGGGAGTTCCTGTAGAGTCAACACTGTCGCTACTTTCGACGTTCTCGCACTGCTAATCCAGCTGCACTAAAATTTCTTTTGGAGCTTGCACTGCTGGCTGGTTATTTCCACGAAATGGTACAAATTTTGGTGAATTTGAGATGTTGGCAAAGTGTGCCTTATTGGCCAATTAAAAGTGTCAACAGACAAACAATACATATTTTTTCTAAAAACCTTTAAAAATTTAAATACATAAAAAATATATATATATATATATATGTGTGTGTGTGTGTAAGCAGTAGCCCGAAACATCTGAAATAATTCATTTTGATTATTTGTACCCGATCCAAGCATGAACACTGTTCGTGTTGCCCAGCCCAAAGGCCAGGCCTGGGTCTGGCCTTTGGGCTGGGTAACACGAACTGGGTGAACTTTGGGCTGGGTGAACCTCTAGTACAATAAATTCTTGTTAATACAAACTCGATTTATGCAAAGTACTTGTTTATATGAAGCACATACCATACCCCTGCAAAAGGATAGGCTTTTCTATGTAAATACATGTGTTTATTACAAAATTCGGTTAATATGTATTACAAAGTTCATTTTCACCTCGTAAGAAATAAATATTGTTATTTTGTACATTTAATACAAATCTTGGCACAGTTGTCTGATTATTGTCCCTATTCTTCTGGCCACCCGATTCCCTGCTTCCTGAAGGATGTCACTGACTCGTTAGAATTTACTTTTGTGTAAACAAAACCAGTTTACGATACTGCAACTTAAGTGCACTCTGAAAAATATCATTGTGAAAGATGAGACATTAAATTAACAAAAGAATAAAAACAGTTTTTCTAAGTTGTTTACATACACTCCCTTGCTCTCCATGGAAAAAGATTAGTTGCAATTGCTATGCTGTTTCAAAGTATCTTTTGCTACAGCATAATCTATTTTTTGTGCCATTTTATCTGAGCTAATGTCTTTTTTGGAACTTTATATTAATTTAAAGTTTGTTTATATTAAATCTCACCTAGTAGTGTTATGGCGACAAAACAAACTGACAGAATTAAGCCTGAAAAAAAAAAAAAAAAAAAAACTGAAAATTATACAAGAGGCTGATAGGATGGAACAAAGCAAAATGGACATTGTAAAGGAATACAACATCCCTTTACCTACTTTATCCACAATACAGAAAAATCAGGAGGGGAAAAAAAAAAAAGTGTGCAATACTGGAGTAGCAATAAAAAAAAGCAGGAAACAAATTCCTGGTTCAAAACACGAGGGGATTGAAACAAAACTGAGAGTTACCAACAAATGCGTGCATGTAATTTGCTAATATCAGGTCTGATTTGCAAGAAAATGCAAATTATCTAGCTTAGCAACATGAAATTAGCAACTTCAAATGCAGCAGTGGCTGGTTCCAAAGATTAAGATAGGAATAACCTGGTTTCGCAAAATGTTTGCGGCGAGTCTGGATTAGTCGACAAAGAAAAGGCTACAGACTAGTTGTGTTCTGTACATCTATTCTTGAAATATATGAGGTGAAGGATATTTTTAATTTTGACAAGACAGGTTTATGTATTTGTCATGGTGGAAAATTAGGTAAACAAAGACTCACTGTTCTGTTACTGCAATTCAAATAGCAATATAAAACTGTCGACTTGTGATTGTAAATTTTCCAAGCCAAGATGTTTCAAAGAAGTTAACCAACTTTCCTGTGATTATGTGGTCAATAGAAGTGCTTGGCTTACATTCAAAATTTTTCGGTCTTGGTTATCAGAAGTAGACATAAGAATGACTTCAGAAAAAAATGAACATTTTGATGATTCTAGATTGTTCTACAGCACATTCTACAGAGATACTTAAGTTGACAAATATAAGGCTGTTGTTTTTACCTTCCATTACCACCATTTTTATGCAGCCACTGAATTAAGGCATTATTTATAACAATAAGAGAGCATATGGAGCCTGCCTGATAACATACTCGATCCTCAACATATGAGGGAGGGAACAATTTGCAGCCAAAATGGAATGTCTTGGATGCTATCCGTAATGTTGTTATTGCTTGGGTGGGACAAAGCAAAATGGACATCAAGCGTAATAATCAACTCTTCAGAAAGAGTGGCTTTGGAGGGAATATCATCAAAAAACATGGTCCAGCAGACAAACGTGATAGCAACATTGAGGAATTTGAAGGAGCATATGGATTTTGTTGGTGAATTTTAAGTTTTTGAGGGGTGCTGATGTAATTTCCACCATTAGCAATGCAACCAGAAGAGCTGCTGAGCACTAAGCAAAATGTTTTTGCTACCGGCGACAGCAAAAGTGAAGCAAGTGCGCGAGCACGCACATCCATCCATTTAAAAAAGAAGCCCAAAATGCATCGAGCATAACAGAGAATGTGTTGGCCTGCAGTAACATTGATAAAGAAATAACTATTGCATTTGATGTCTGTGCTGTAGTTGAAAATGCATATAGAACAAAACTGTGCAAAGAATATTGCATTCTTTCTTTAAATTAGATTAATTTATCAAAAAGTTAATGGTTTATAATGTCTCCTTTTATATTAAGATTAATTATTTGTACTGTGATACAAAAATATTGTATATATCAAAATATATACTGTACAATATTTTCATTAATTGCTATTCTCTTGGTTTGTCTTACAAATAAAGTAAAATCTTTAAAACTTGTGTTATTCCTATTACTGTATTGTTAGACAAGGCTTTTGTTTTTATTATTCTTAGATATACAGTGTGCGCAAAAAAAAAAAAAAAAAACCTTGTTACTACAAACCTCATTATTACAAAAAGTGAAAATTTAGGTCTTTGAACTTTGTATTAACGAGATTTGACTGTATAGTATATGGTTAGTAGTTACATTGTATAGTATAACCACTAATGTACTATATAGCATATGATTAGTAGTTATAGTATATATAGCAGTATATGGTTAATAGTTATAATCCTAAAACGAGTACTGTATAGTATACATTTTTTACTACTATCATAAACTATTAACATTAAGTTTATAGTTAACTGGGGGTATAATTTTAGTAGTAGTAATAACTACTAAACTTTTCCAATGTTGGACTTCTTATTTCAACTTTGGAGTAAGAAGTCAAAGAACTTCGTTGCTGCTGTAGCATTGCCATCGATAAATTGGCCATCACCTTCAGGATAAAGAGTAGGGTCACTAACATTCGACCCTCCACCAGTAAGTAATGGGATTGAGCTCACTACTTACTCTACCGAATCAACATTAGTGATGGCATTAGTATAATTTAGGAAGTGACGTAATTTGCATCATTTCCGTTTCACATTTTCGTCAAAGTTGTTTTCATATAAAACATCTTTCATGCATAGAGGGTACACGTGCATTTTCCCCCCTTTGGCTGCTGCCGTATAAGGTTGCTTTCTTGCATTATTTGTACTAGTTATTTTACCTAGTTCAGTATTTCCAACAAGAAAAGTTAATTTTAAATTTTTTCATATTTTTAATAAAATTTGAAAAGGTTAAGAATTTTAATTCTTTAGTTTGTGAAAAAAAGAACCAAAATTTGTGCATAACATGGTTCTCAAATTTTGTCATCAGTGGGCCAGTATATTGAAGAAAATACAATAGATATTGTAGGCGATATATATTGCATATCGGGTGAATGCCATGATATCACTACTACCCTTGCATGAAAGAATGGTTGTAAAGAAGGGTTTGCAGGTGCATCTTATTATAGCAACTGTGATAGTTGGAATTTTTGCAGTACCTACCAGTCAACTAATTATTTTCTGTGAACCCATCCACACCTATATGTCCAGTTCCTTCTGTTCTTCTCCATACTTGGAATCGGTCATCAAAAATTTTAACATGAAATGTGATTAACAGGAAATATTTGTGAAAGCCCTGCACA
This sequence comes from Mastigoproctus giganteus, assembly GCF_048544385.1. NCBI lineage: Eukaryota > Metazoa > Arthropoda > Arachnida > Uropygi > Thelyphonidae > Mastigoproctus > Mastigoproctus giganteus. The sequence continues at coordinate 239,290,977 of NC_143579.1, read as the reverse complement.
TTTGTATTAACCAGTTTCCACTGTAGTTAGTATACAAGTAATATGATTCTATAAACTTTTAACTATAATAAATATAAATGGAACAAGGCATAATACTATAAGAGCTTAAAATTATACTATTAAATACACCTCTTAAATGAAAAATACAATCGTAGTGTAAAGGCATTGTTTTTTTAAATTGTATCTCATATTGTGATTCCTTCACAACGAATTACCATGTATTGCACTACCTCGAATAAGTAATGCTTCACTAATAGAGAAGACTATTCTCTTCTCTATTAGTGAAGTGTTACTTATTCAAGTAGTGTAATACATGGTAACTCGTGAAGGATGATCACAATATGAGATACAATTAAAATGATGTCTTTACACTATGATTGTAGTTTTCGTTTAAGAGCTATCTATGGTGTATCTACACCTATATTTAATAGTGTAAACTTCGAACAAATATTTTTCCTCCATTTATACATAACATCTTAAAATCGGCTGAGGGCCTCATACAAAGAGCTCACTGGGGCACATTTCACAAATCCAAGCTCTAAAGGGTTGTTTTAATGGATCCACAGCCTGGGACGTCAGGACTGAATAGGAGCAGGGATGCTCAGTATGCTGAAGCTGATAACACTAAATTAGCTCTAAGTTATATCATCAGATACTGAAACAGAATTCTATTTAGATGATGCAGATTCTGAATCTTGTTCAAATGCATCTGTTGATGTCAGAATTCTAAAAACAACAAAAGCCAACATTACTTGGAGTGATGATCCTTCACTGATGAAATCCATTTACTAAAAAGCATCGCCTACTTATTCCAGCATCCTAAGGCACAAATAAAGGTCACTAACAAATGAAGGCACTGAACGTGTTAACCATTATTTCAAATATCTACCATATAATTTTGGCATTGCTGTACAAACAAGTATCCATGCACCTATTTTTTCAGGCGCCTCCGTGTCAGGTGGGAAAGAGCAGCAGTGCGTAGCACACGCTTCTTGATTAGACCAGGGTTCGAGCCCGTCACCACCAAATACGGAGAATGCGGAAAGGTCAGGGAATGACCACCGCATATCCCGGAGCAATATGGCCTTAGTTGCAAATGCTCCTAAAAATCAAATAACAAACAAATCTATTTTTTCCCCTTAGTAACTACTAACACAGCCATTGTATTTGCTTATTCCATACAGAACCCCCCCCCCCACCCAGCAGAAGAACTGTAACTCTTGACACCTTGATTTCCAAACTGATGGATGTCCCTGAAGTACTGCAAGAATCATTTTTGCATCAATTATGGCTGATGTTAATATATTAATTTGTATATTCTGTCCCCCCCCCACTAAATCTGTTAATTTCTGATGCAACTCAAAAGCATCAACAAATACTTTTGTACCCTTTATATTTAAATGAATTACTTCCCAGGAAAAAAACATAGCCTCCACTGTTAAGAAGCGCAAACCATTGAGAAAAAAAAATCTATCCCATGAAACTTGCACAGACTATCTTGAAGGGTACTGGTTGACAAAGCTCTCATTTATTCACTCCTATCACGTCTGGGCAGAATTGCAGACACTTTCAAATTTAATTTTAATCTTTTCTCAGTACTGACACACACCCAGTGCTGTAGTTGTAAAATTAGCAGTAGGTATATTCTGTGAATGTTAGGTATGCAAAGAGTATACTGTGCCTATTAATCGAATTCCAGAGGGTACATGGAGTATACCTGTTGTTGTTGTTATTTGGTTTTTAGGAGCATTAGCAACTAAGGCCATATTACTCCGGGATATGCGGTGGTCATTCCCTGAATGACCTTTCCGCATCCTCCGTATTTGGTGGTGACGGGCTCGAACCCCGGTCTAATCAAGAAGCATGTGCTACGCACTGCTGCTCCTTCCCACCTGGCTACGGAGGCGCCTGAGTATACCTGTGTGTGTGTATATATACATACAAGGTATCTCAAAATATTGGTACAAACGTTTAGGAGAGGTAGGAAACATCTAAAGGAATGTGAATCGCATAGGAACCCATAACCAGAAACGTCACGGGAAAGTAGTAGCAGAGGCACAAGAAGCAGAAATGACACAAGACAGTAATTAGTGGCAAACATTTATTTGACATAATATTAACAATAGAGTACGAGATGGATGCATGCATGACACCGACGCAGCATGGATTGGTGGACAGAGTGGAACATACCTGGAGTATCTTTGACAGTAGCAGCAGCGCAGATGAGTCTCGCCATGAGATCTATTTCCGTCTCCACAAGCGATTCATACACAATAGATTTGAGGACCCCCCCACACAAAGAAATCAAGGCTTGACAAATCAAGTGAGTGTGAGGGCCAGGCAATGGGTCCACCATGGCCAATCCATCGACGCCCAAAACACCTGTTCAAATGGTCACAAACACATCTTCCATAATGGGCAGGCACCCCGTCATGTTGAAACCAAAGGTTGCATCTCACATTTGCTGGAACATCGTCAAGTAACCCTGGTAGAACTTGTTCAAGAAAGATCCGATATTTAGCGGAGTTTGTGCAGGATGGTAACAGGCATGGGCCGATAAGCAGTCACCGACCATACCTGCCCACACATTTATTGCGAAGTGATGTTGTGCAGCATGGGGGCGCACACCGTGTGGGCCCTCTGCTAATCCATACACTAGGTGCATGTCTGCCAGCTCACAGTTCGTATAGCGATGCATGCTCTTCGTGCGGCGACTATTGCTTGAATAAGTAAACCAGAAATTTTCCCTCTCGCGAACTGATGAACAGCGCTGTGTACCGACTTACGGTGACATTTCCAGTTATGGGGTCCTATGCGATTCACATTCCTTTAGACGTTACCCACCTCCCCTAAACATTTGTACCATATTTTTGAGACACCTTGTATACACACACCGGATGATTATAAATTAAATTTCTCTATTCCGGATACCCTAGTGTCAAAACAGTTAGAGAGAGTGCTCTGAAAATTGGTGGGTATGTCATTTAGGGTATGGGGAAGCTATTTGTAGAAGGAAAAAAAAAAAAAAAAAAAGTTCAAATTTCTGCCACAAGGGGAGAAATTGGCACTGTAAACATGAGATGGAATAGCATTAGCATTAGTAGAAGCATATGATGCAAGAAAGCAAGCTTATTAAGCATCAGTCAAAAAAAAAAAAAAAAAAAACCACTACTCCCATTTCACCCCTCCGTTCGTTCGAAATACCTGTCCAGCTGAGCCTTAAATTTGTTTAGGCTATCAACTTTAACAACAAGTGATGGAAGTCTATTCCACAAACCAACTGCCCGCTGGCTAAAGGCAAATTTCCGCACATCTATCCGACATCCGTCCTTCCTCAATTTGAATTTATGCCCTCTCAGGTGATTATTCTGAGCAAGAGGAAGAATCCCATCGGCATTGAGCATGCTCAAGCCATTCAAAGCCTTATACACCTCTATCAGATCACCTCGCCAATGCCTAGTCTCCAGACTCTGTAATTTGCAAAACTTAAGCCTTTCTTCGTAAGTGCAACCCTTTGTTCCATTCACTAATCTTGTTGCCCTTCTCTGTACTCGTTCCAGCAGCTCTACATCCTTCTTGAAATGAGGCCTCCAGACCTGTATACAGTACTCAAGGCGTGGCCTGACCAATGCCTTATACAAGGGAATAATCACATCCCTATCCCTGCTAGAAAAATTCCTGTATATCATTGATAAGACACCATGAGCTACTCTTGCAGCTTGTCTGCACTGCTCAGAGAACTTCATATCTGCCTGCACAATTAACTCCAGGTCCTTTTCATTCTCTACCACTGTCAGCGTAGTACCACAGAGTTGATACGTTGATCTGGGGTTGCTGTTTCCCATATATAGTACTTTACATTTGTCAATGTTAAACTTCATTTGCCACCTCTCAGCCCATCTGCTCAACCTTTCCAGATCCTGTTGCAGCAGCATAGCATCAGTAGTGTCCTTGACAACCCTGCCAACCTTTGTATCGTCTGCAAACTTGGACATTAAGCTTGATATACCATCATCAATATCATTTATAAATACAGAAAACAACAATGGACCCAACACTGAACCCTGAGGAACTCCACTAATAACATTAGTCCACGTTGAGCAGTGTCCATTGATTACCACTCTCCACTCTCTGTCTTCTGCCACTCAACCATCCCTTTATCCATAGCAGCAATTTGCCTCCAATGCCACACTGCTCCAATTTGTGCAGCAGTCTTCCATGCGGCAACAGAATCAAAAGCCTTTCTAAGATCCAAATACAGTCGATTCCGGTTATTTGGGACACATCGGGACTAGTGCATTTTGGCCCGATTAAGCAGCTGCCCCAATTATCTGAAGTTTCACATAAATAGTTAAAAATACGATGTGCACCCCCGCCTCCTTTACAATTGGTTCACTGTACAATCAAATCACGTTACGACAAATTCACCACAGTAAAGTTCCGTTCACTATACGATGTGTAGTAAGCGCCGGTCATTGTGATCACGTTTGTGAATTGAATTTTAATTCTATTAAACAGCGATTCTAATTAGCGAAAATAGGAGGAATATTATCCACAGGCTATAAAAGTAAAGATATATTAAGCACAAATTTACTCTTTATTACCTTACCAATTAAAAAATTATATGATACGTGAAAATCGGAAGAATATACGTGATAATCGGAAGAATTAATACGTACTGTAATAATGTGTACATACTAACTAAACCAGTTGACATTTCTGTTCACTGACATTTGTGGATGGGGGTTAAAATTTAAAACAGTAAAAAGATAAGCAATCAATAACAAAGAACACGGCACACACAAATTGCAAGTAAAACAACACGCGCAAGTGAGAATGGAGTAACAAATTACGAAGCTTTAAAAATAGGAATGAAGAGATCTGAAAATTAATTTTTTTATTTGATTGAAGAGTTCATGGAAGTGTAAACACATTTTACCATAATAACCCACAGAATTCCAGCTGTCGGAATTACCGCAAATTCAATAAGATTGAGTTTGTTATCCGTTTATGATAGATTTCACTAACAGAAAAGCCCAATAAATAGGTGACTGCTAATTGTTTTATGGTTGTGACCCCCAGAAATCCGACCGAACTACGTGGTACGGTCGGAGACAATCGTAGTGATGAGGTCTCCTGCTCCGATTAAACGGCATTTTGTCCCAATTAAACGAAGTAAACCCTGGCTATTTTCTCGATTGGTTTTTGTTTTTTAAGATTTGCCCCAAATAAACGGCTGCCCCGATTAACCGGCGGCCCAAATAACCGGAATCCACTGTATATAATATCAAAGTTATTCCCTGCATCCAGTTCTTTTGTGACTACATTATAGTATCCAATCAAATTGGTCAGACAAGACCTGCCCTTAACAAAACCATGCTGTGTCTGAGCTATAACTGAATTCTTGTCTAGATGATCCTGCAGTGCTTCTTGAACCAGTGCCTCCATTAATTTTCCTGGAACCGAAGCTAAACTAACAGGCCTATAATTACTTGTGTCAGCCTTTGATCCTCCTTTGTGAATTGGGGTTACATTTGCACATCTCCAGTCTATGGGTACCTCCCCTGAGTCCAAAGAAGCTCTCATAATTATGGCTAGGGGCTTGCTTACTTCCTTTGCTGCCTCCTTTAATATAACTGGATAGATCCCATCCACCCCGGGTGCATTTTTTATGTTTATCCTCAACAATTTCTCCTCCACTTTCCTCTCAGTTATTACAAAATCATCTAGCTCACTGCAAATGTTTACTTCACCTACGACATTCCCCTTCCTGAATAACTCCTCATGTGTGAATGGAGATGCAAAATACTTGTTTAGATTGTTAGCCACCTGAGCAGGATCCTCAACTGTTGACCCATCGATATCAAGTGGACCAATCTGATTCATCCCCTTTCTTCTAGAGTTTACATAAGTAAAGAACTCTTTGCTGTTTTTCTTTGCATCCCTTGCCAAAGATTTCTAGTAATCTGCCTTCACCTGCCTAACCTCCTTTGTAACTTGGTTACAGATCAACTTGTATCTATCATAGGCTTCTGTGTCACGTGTTAATTTGTATGTATCCCATGCATTTTTCTTCTCTGCCATATGTCGCATTAGTTCATCTGACATCCACTTAGGCCTAAACCTTGAACAATATTTCTTAGTTGGTATGTAAAGCCTAGTAGCTTCCAAGATAAGTTCTTTGAATGCTTCCCATTTTGAATTTGCTGTTGGTAACATCATAAGTTGGTCCCACTGTATAGAATTTAAATACTTTCTCAGTCCATCGTAGTCGCCTTTACGAAAGCAATAACGCTTCCCTTTACCCCTAATGGCAGTTACCTCTTTGAGTAAATCCCACTTCAGCACACTGTGATCACTGCCACCTAGTGGTTCATTTACCTGCAGATTCTTAATGCATGAAGAATCACTACTGATTATCAATTCAAGAGTATTACTCCCTCTAGTTGCCTCCCGAACATGCTGGTGTAGAAAACAATCATCCAATAAATCCACAAAAGCCTTGCTAGTGTGTGAGTGACCAACCCACAAATTCCAGTCAATATCTGGGAAATTAAAATCCCCCATTATAAGACTCTCTGATTTACTGGCCCATTCTATTTCCCTGTACAGTATCTTATTATGCTCATCAGAGTCATTAGGCCTACAGCACACTCCTACTCTCAATTTTGATTTACCTATGATTATGTCACACCAAACTGACTCGACACTGCCCTGTCCATCGATGTCGACTGGCTTCGCTTCCTTGGAATTTATGTGTTTCTTAACTAATAGCATACCCCCTCCTCCCTTTCCTATTCTGTCTATCCTTTCTGTAGACGTTGTACTCCCCAAATTCCAGTTCTGCATTCCTTATATCTGTGTGACACCACGCCTCTGATATCCCAACAATATCTGCCTTTGATGTTTTGAGCAATACCTCAAATTCATCAAATTTATTTACTAAACTCCTAGCATTGGTGTACATGCAAGTATACATGCACCTGTTTCTATTCTTAGCTACCCTAACACAGCACATGTGTTTACTTGTACTGCAATGACTTCCAGCAGTCTCTGAAATATCCTGCATCTTGTTTTTCAGGCTTCTGCTCATTCCAATAGAAGCAGTGCAAGAATCTCTTTCACCTCTGCCAGTGGCTACTGTTAATCTATTAGTCTTTGTCCCCCCCTCCAAGCTAGCAGTTTTCCGACCCACCTAACACTGCCTCGATAGCATCAGCAAATATTCTTGCACCATTTCTATTTAAATGTATCCATCCCTGTAGAAGCAATCTCTCCTGTTAACAAGTACAGTCCAGGATGAAAAAAATTCTACCCCTTGAGCCTTGCACAATCTTTCCAGGGCCGAATTGATCGACAAGGCTCTCATCATGTACTCTCTCCTATTGTGTCTGGGCATAACTTAGGATTAGATTTTAATATTAGAACTTAGAAATCTACAGATATCGTTCTTCACTTGAGATGATATTCTGAAAGTGGACTGCATGCGACACAATTTCGTGTAGGATCTCATTGGGGATGTTGGCTACATGCTGTTTAATGCTGCTTTCGAATCGACAAGCACCTGTATGCCACCACGGTAAACTCTGTCTTTCAGGTATCCCCATAGCCAGAAATCACAGGGATTGAGATCTGTGATCAGGCTGGCTGGAACTGCGGAAAGTTTCTAGAAATTAAGTGATCATTTCCGAATGTTGAACGGAGCAGTTGCTTCACTTGTCAACCAATGTTGTGGAGGGGCACCATCTTGCATGAACACTACGGTCTCCAAGCATTGCCTTTCTTGCAGAGTGGGAATAAAATAAAAATGGGAATAAAATAAAATTGGCTCTTCAAAGAAAAATGGTCCGATTATAAACTCTTCAGCAGTTTCGTGCAATTACAGCCCCACGAAGAGTGAAATGTCCCTCATCAGATCCCAAGATGATTTGAGTCAATGTATAGTCAAGTTCCACACGAGCCAGAAATCGTAGAACAAAGTCTATTCGTTGTTGCTGATCACAAGACTTTAGTTCTTCCACTATGTGAATCTTGTAGGGGAACCATAATAAAATTATTCAAAGCACTTTACGTACAGTAGACCAAGAAAGGTTCAGGTCTCTTGACACCTCTGGCACTAATGACTGGTAGTGTTTTGCATTCTGACCATTGCAAATGCCACTTCACCACCACCTCTGTTCTGATATGTGGTCACCCCCTGCCTGGAATTACACCTACCTCCCCAGTCGCTTCAAATTTCTTTATTAGTTTTCGAAGCCCCACTGATGTCAAAGTTCCTTTACATAAACCTTTAAGTTTCAGATATTCACGTAGTGCTGCAGTGGTATTACTATTATTCTGGTAGAACAGTTTTTACTAAAAGAGCACACTCCTTTCTTGTAAGAGCCATAATGGTTATTGACAGTGGGATTGACCTTCTGCTTTTATCTAACAGGATGTCATTTGCATAAGCAGTGTGTCGAAGTAAATGATAACTTTTACATATGTGCTGTGCCGTTTTTCCCCTGGTGGCAGAAATTGGAATCCCCCCCTTCTACTAATCACTTCGCCATACCCACAGATTTTCACAATGCTAACCGTTTTGACATTAGAGTCTCATGAATAGGGAAACTTATTTTATAACCACCCCAGTATGTACATATTAAAAATAATAAAACTAAGTATTGCCTAAGAATCAAATTCTAAATTTATTTTTTAATTTTCAGTATAAATATTTCAATAGTATTTCTTTTTTCAAGTCTTTCAAAAACCATAAGGTATATGCTATTCATCTAAAAAAAAAAAATAGTCCAGAGGGTGTATACCTTCCACTAAAGCCCTACCTACACCTGTTAAGTAATTCCTTAGATTTCATGTTGTTATCATTAAAAGATTGCTGTGCTACAATATTTAATTTTTGTTTATAACAGAAATCCCTAATCCTATACAACCTATTTTTTTTATGTAAAATATTCCTTGTTTCCTCTGACAGTAGAAACACTGAAAATATTTACTTCCTGTGGGATTATAGATCTCTGTTATAAAGGATGTCATGTCTGATGTTTGAGTGTGGATTCTAAATGAGCAGCTAAATACTTGTCTTCTGTTTCAATTTTATCAAAGGCACCAAACCCTGTTCCTCTAATAATCTCCAATTCTTCTTTAATTTTATTTAAACTACCCACTTCCACAACAAATAGTAGTTTGTTCCAACAATCAGTAAGTTTCCAGCTGAAAGAAAATTTATACATATTTATCATGCAGCAAATCTTTTTCATATCAAGTTTTTCACCTTGTGTTTGTGTCCAAGAATACCATCTTTAAGTAAACTCATTCACTTAAGGCCATAAACACTTCAATCGGATCTCTTTGCAAGTGCTTAGTTCCTAAGCAATGCAATTTACAGAATGGAAGGCTTTCATAGTAAGAATATCCCTTTTGTATTACTGACTAATATAGTTGCTCTACTTTGCACCCATTTCAAGAGTTGAATATCTTTCTTAAAATTAGGCTTCCAGATCCATATGCAGTACTCAAGATGTGGCCTAATCATTGTCTTACATAACGGGGTAATAGTCTTCACTACCAAGCTTCTCTATACCACTTACAGAACCCATTAGTTGTTCTAGAAGCCTGTCTGCACTTCATGCCAGACTGTATTATTACCTGTGTAATTATACATGTAATGTCAGACTGGTGTGATATAAGCAATGGGAAAACACAATTGAGAGGAGAGTGCTATAGGCCCAATGACTGCAATAAGTATAGCAAACATCTATACAGAGAAATAGTGGGCCAATAAATCAGAATGTCAATGGGGGATTTTAACTTTCCAGATGTTGACTAGAATTTGTTGGGTTGGTTGCTCACACACTAGCAAGACTTTTGCAGATTTTTTGGATGACTGTTTTCTACAGCAGCACGTTAGGGAGGCAACCAGAGGAAGCAATGCTCTTGATCTGGTTATCAGCAATGATTAAGATTCTGCAGGTCAAAGATCCACTGGGTGAAAATAATTGCTGCATACTAATGTGGAATTTAATTAAAGAAATAGTTACTGTCAAGGATAAAGGGAAATGCTTTTTCTTTCATAAAGGTGACTACAGTGGTCTCAGACAGTTCTTATATTCAATGTAGTGGGCCCAGGAGATGTTACCAAAAGTAATTCTAAACGAGAAACATTTATACATGAAGAATTCTTTAGGGGTGGGGATACTAGAAGTTTATCACATTCTAAAGAGGAGCTAAATAACTTAGTGATTTAATATAATTAGAAAGATCCAATATAATTGGATCTGTCTTATCTTTCGGAGACTTGAGAACGAGATAGCCTGTGCGGACGTACATTTTTACCACTCCTGGAAGAGAGAAATTTTTTCTGATTTATTTTCTGTTTTATTAGCTTAAATTGGCATATTAACTTTTTTCTAGAGTAGTTTTATATTCTTATTTATGATACTTAGATTAAATTAACTTAGATAGAGATTTTGTAGGTATTACTTAGTATCGGAAAGGGTATCAAATCCAAGTGTTTACCATTCGTAAATATCCGCCATTGCTACGCGATACAAAATATCTCGAAATAGATAGCATAAGCATAATATAGTATAGCATAGTACATAATATTGTCAATTAATCAGATAATTAATCTTGTTGAACTTCATTGTCAATTTAATTGTACTTTTAACTATACATATAACGCATATAACGACTTGGGTTACGTAACATAAATAATTAGTAAAAAATAAATAATTAATACTTAACTTGATATGGAAGTTATATAAAGGGATTTCGTAGATAACACTCGATACCGAAACATAAATATAGAGTTATAGCTGTGTTGATATATAAGTTTAGGGTTTTAATTTTGTACTGAAATTGAAATTTCATTGAAATTAAATCGAAATCATAACTCTGACCAGAGCAGCAAAGCAAAAGGCTCAAGCTAATGGGAGTGCTGTGGCTCAGGGGAGAACTGAGGGGGGCAGTTGCCCTCTGAATCACAGCCTATTAAAATGCACTAATTGCTTGATGTTTGTGGAGCAGTCAGGTACGGCACATGATACTGCCATGGGGGATGTCTTTGTGTGTGCGCGATGCAAGGAGTGTAAGGAAATCAGGCGACAACTCAGCATTGCTATGGGCCTATATGAGAGCTTGAAGGACAGGGTGGATGCCCTCGAAGCATTAAAAGTGAGGAGCCCATCAAGCTCTCAGCTGCCCACACCAATGTCAGAGCTTGCACTTAGTCATCGCACAACACAGCGGCAGCCCCCAAGGTAGAATGCGCTGGTCCCAAAGGAACTAGTAGTTGTTGGTGACTATTGTCAGGGAAACGGGAAACATGCTTTGTAAAAAGGATAGGTGGAACAGGACCAGGGTATGTCTGCCAGGGGCAAAGGTTGATGACGTTGTAGAGCAGATATCATCTTTTAAGGGCACAAAAGGTGATATAGTTGTACACGTTGGAACTAATGATATTAAGAGTAGGAGACCGGTGGAATTACTTAACAAGTACAGGTCACTGTTGAAAAAAAGCTGTGAATTAGGGTTGAATTTGAAAGTGTCTGCAATTCTGCCCAAACACGATAGAAGGGAGTATATGATGAGAGCCCTGTCGATCAATTCGGCCCTGGAAGGATTGTGCAAGGCTCAAGGGGTAGAATTTTTTTCAGCCTGGTCTGTACTTGTTAACAGGAGAGACTACTTCTACAGGGATGGGATACACTTAAATAGAAAGGGTGCAAGAATGTTTGCTGATGCTATCGAGGAAGTGTTAGGTGGGTCGGAAAACTGCTAGATTGGGGGGGATACAAGGACTAACAGATTAACAGTAGCCACTGGCAGAGGTGAAAGTGATTCTTGCACTGCTTCTATTGGAATGAGCCGCAGCCTAGAAAATAAGATGCAGGATAGTTTAGAGACTGCTGGGAATCATTGGGGTACAAATAAACACATAGGTTGTGTTAGGGTAGCTAAGAAAAAGAACAGGTGCATGTATACTTGAGTGTACACCAAGTAAATTTGATGAATTTGAGGTATTGCTCAAAACATCAAAGGCAGATATTGTGGGGATTTCAGAGACGTGGTGTCACACAGATATAAGGAATGCAGAACTGGAATTTGGGGAGTACAATGTCTACAGAAAGGATAGACAGGGTAGGAAGGAAGGAGGGGTTATGCTATTAGTTAAGAAATACATAAAATCCAAGGAAGTGAAGCCAGTCGACATTGCTGGACAGTGCAGTGTCGAGTCAGTTTGGTGTGACATAATCATAGGGAGATCAAAATTGAGAGTAGGAGTGTGCTATAGGCCTAATGACTCTGATGAGTATAATAAGAAACTGTACGGGGAAATAGAGTGGGCCAGTAAATAAGAGTCTTATAATGGGGGATTTTAATTTCCCAGATATTGACTGGAATTTGGGGCTGGTCACTCACACACTAGCAAGGCTTTTGTGGATTTATTGGATGATTGTTTTCTACATCAGCATGTTCGGGAGGCAACTAGAGGGAGTAATACTCTTGAATTGATAATCAGTAGTGATTCTTCATGCATTAAGAATCTGCAGGTAAATGAACCACTAGGTGGCAGTGATCACAGTGCGCTGAAGTGGGATTTACTCAAAGAGGTAACTGCCATTAGGGGTAAAGGGAAGCGTTATTGCTTTCGTAAAGGCGACTACGATGGACTGAGAAAGTATTTAAATTCTATACAGTGGGACCAACTGATGATGTTACCAACATCAAATTCAAAATGGGAAGCATTCAAAGAACTTATCTTGGAAGCTACTAGGCTTTACATACCAACTAAGAAATATTGTTCAAGGTTTAGGCCTAAGTGGATGTCAGATGAACTAATGAGACATATGGCAGAGAAGAAAAATGCATGGGATACATACAAATTAACACGTGACACAGAAGCCTATGATAGATACAAGTTGATCTGTAACCAAGTTACAAAGGAGGTTAGGCAGGTGAAGGCAGATTACTAGAAATCTTTGGCAAGGGATGCAAAGAAAAACAGCAAAGAGTTCTTTACTTATGTAAACTCTAGAAGAAAGGGGATGAATCAGATTGGTCCACTTGATATCGATGGGTCAACTGTTGATGATCCCGCTCAGGTAGCTAACAAACTGAATGAATATTTTGCATCGACATTCACACATGAGGAGTTATTCAGTGAGTGGAATGCCAGAGGTGTATTCAACTCTGGCAGTAAGCTAGAGAATCTTGTAATAACTGAGAGCAAAGTGGAAGAGAAATTGTTGAAGATAAATACAAGAAAGGCACCTGGGGTGGATGGGATCTATCCAGTTATATTAAAGGAGGCAGCAAAGGAAGTAGGCAAACCCTTAGCCATAATTATGAGAGCTTCCTTGGACTCAGGGGAAGTACCCATGGACTGGAGATGTGCAAATGTGACCCTAATTCACAAAGGAGGATCAAAGGGCGACACAAATAATTATAGACCTGTTAGTTTAACTTCTGTTCCTGGAAAATTAATGGAAGCACTGGTTAAAGAAGCACTGCAGGATCATTTAGACAAGACTTCAGTCATAGCTCAGACACAGCATGGTTTTCTTAAGGGGAAGTCTTGCCTGACCAATTTGATTGGATACTATGATGCAGTCACAAAAGAACTGGATGAAGGGAATAACTTTGATATTATATACTTGGATCTTAGAAAGGCTTTTGATACTGTTGCACAAATTGGAGCAGTGTGGCAATGGAGGCAAATTGCTGCTATGGATAAAGGAGTGGTTGAGGGGGAGAAGACAGAGTGGTAATCAATGGACACTGCTCATCATGGACTAATGTTATTAGTGGAGTCCCTCACGGTTCAGTATTGGGTCCATTATTGTTTTCTGTGTTTATAAATGATACTGATGATGGTATATCAAGCTTAATGTCCAAGTTTGCAGACGATACGAAGGTTGGCAGGGTTGTCAAGGACACTACTGACACTATGCTACTGCAACAGGATCTGGAAAGGTTGAGCAGATGGGCTTCGAGGTGGCAAATGAAGTTTAACATTGACAAATGTAAAGTACTACATATAGGAAACAGCAACCCCAGAGCAATGTATCAACTCTGTGGTACTACACTGACAGTGTAGTACTACAGAGTTGATACGTTGCTAGTGGGGTAGAGAATGAAAGGGACCTGGGGGTGGTTGTGCAGGCAGATATGAAGTTTTCTGAGCAGTGCAGATGGGCTGCAAGAGTAGCTCATGGTGTATTGTCGATGATACATAGGAATTTTTCTAGCAGGGATAAGGAGGTGATTATTCCCTTGTATAAGGCAATGGTCAGGCCACACCTAGAGTACTGTATACAGGTCTGGAGTCCTCATTTCAAGAAGGATGTAGAGATGCTGGAACGAGTACAGAGAAGGGCAACAAGATTAGTGAATGGAACAAAGGGGTGCTCTTACGAAGAAAGGCTTAAGTTTTGCAAATTAGTGTCTGGAGACTAGGCACCAGCGAGGTGATCTGATAGAGGTGTATAAAGCCTTGAATGGTTTGAGCATGCTCAATGCTGATGGGATTCTTCCTCTTGCTCAGAATAATCACCTTAGAGGGCATAAATTCAAATTGAGAAAAGACAGATGTATGTAGGATAGACGTGAGGAAATTTGCCTTTAGCCAGCGGGTGGTTGGTTGGTGGAATAGACTTCCATCCCTTGTCGTGGAAGTTGATAGCCTAAATAAGTTTAAGGCTCAGTTGGACAGGTATTTCGAACGAACAGAGGGGTGAAGTGGTTATTTATTTATTTATTTTTTTTTTTTTTTTTGGCTGATGCTGCATAAGCTTGCTTTCTTGCATCAAATGCCTCTACTAATGCTAATCTTAAGATGTGTGAATGTATATCCAATTCTTAAAGGGGGATTATCAAAGGTGACATGAGTAATTACAGACCTGTTAAGCTTGATGTCTGTTCCAGGGAAAATATGAAGACACTGCTAAAAGAAGTAATGCTGGGCCATCTGGACAGGAATGCAATTATACTGCAGTTACAGTATGGATTTCTTAAGGGGAATTCTTGTCTAACCAATCTGATTTGATACTATGATGCAAAAAATAATGTTGATATCATATACAGTAAACCCCCGCTATTCGTGGGGGTTACGTTCCTGAGAAATGTCGCGAATACCGAAAACGCGAATACTGAGTTATTGCTCCCATAGTAATAAAGGGGTTCCGTTCCAAAGTACGAAATATATAAGAAAAACTAGTCTAAAATTTTGTCTATGTATGTATTATATGTACCTTCATAATATGACTATGTGCATAGACAGTACATAGTGAAATGCAAGCATATGGCATCGAAATGAAAATAAGAAACTATTTAATATTAAATGTAATATTTATTAGAAATTTCAAACCAGCGCCTTTGCTAGCAAAAAAACTTATCCCGCCAGTGCTATCACCAGTTTCGCTAAAGTGTTGATAAAGGAGTTTTGCCTTTTCACGAATGATGAGTGAACTTAACAGAATTTTATTTTGAGTTCGGTCTTCTATCCACAGATTTAAAGCTTTTTCCATTTTTTTTTTCTAATTTAACATCACGAGTTACAGAGCAAATTTTTGAAGCAATTAGCGCGTTTTCACGGACACTACGGCGGATTTTTTCTTCCGATTTTTGGATTGATCATACCGTTGACTCATTGATTTTATAATGTTTTGCCACTGAAGAGAGACACTTTCACCATTAGAAATTTTATCTAATAACTCAATTTTATTCGCTAATGTCATCACCTTCTTTGCTATTTTCACATTTCTCTTGTTATTCGTAGCCATATTTTTGTAGGGGTTATAAAGAACTTGTCCACAATAAAGTCACTTTCCTTCCGTTAAACTCGAAAAGGTCTGTTTTACACTGCAAAACGGTAGATTTGTCATTTTTGTAAGCATATCAATTTATAAATTGATAATGGCTGCAGTTTACCTTTTACTGAAAAAATATTGCGCATCAAGGGAAAAAAATAAACGCAAAGATAAAAAAAAAATGATAATAAGATCAATTTATAAGCATATAAATTAAAAGCAAACGACGAAACCTTGCATGGCAAGCGCATAACACATACCGAACAAGGATTAGCGAGAAACATCCACGCTCGCGATTTTGTCACCTCTCTCCCCCCACCCACTGAGCGCTGTTTTGACCGGCAAAGATAATTTTAGCCACGCTCATGTTTTTTTATGGCGGAAAATATTCATGGCACTTTAAAATTCACAT
Source organism: Mastigoproctus giganteus (assembly GCF_048544385.1). Classification (NCBI taxonomy): domain Eukaryota; kingdom Metazoa; phylum Arthropoda; class Arachnida; order Uropygi; family Thelyphonidae; genus Mastigoproctus; species Mastigoproctus giganteus. The sequence continues at coordinate 239,274,756 of NC_143579.1, read as the reverse complement.
TTTTTTTAGGTTTCATTTTATATTAAATCGGTGATCGCGAATACAGATACCGCGAATAGCGGGGGTTTACTGTACTTGGTTTTGAGGAAGGCTTTTGATACCGTTAAACATAAAATACTGCTATACAAACTGGAGCAATGCTGTATTAAGGGTAAGTTACTGCTATGGATAAAGGGATGGTTAAGTGGAAGAAGTGAGTGGTTATCAAAGGGCACTGCTCTTCGTGGACTAATGTTATTAGTGGGGTCCCCAGGGTTAAGTGTTGGGGCCATTATTGTTTTCAATATTTATTACTGATATTTATAAAAGTATATCAGGCTTAATGTCAAAGTTTGCAGATGATACATAGGTTGGCAGGGTGGTTAACGACCAGTCATCAGGGTGAGCTATTGCAACACGATCTAGGAAAATTAGATAGATGAGCTGAGAAATGGCAGTTGAAGTTAAACACTGACAAATGCAAGCTACTGCATACCCCCGAGTAGTTTACCAACAGTGTGATACCAAGGTCAGTAGAAAATGAATAATACCTCAAATTTGCGCAGTCAGATATGAAATTCTATGAGCAGTGCTGTCAGCACATCTCATGGGGTTTAGTCAATGATATAGAGAAACTTTGCTAGCAGGGATAAGGAGATGATTATCACTTTGTACAGGTGCAGAGAGATCTGATTGAGGTTCTTTAAGCCATGAATGGATTGAGTAAGCTAAATGTTAATAGTATTCTTCCACTTGCTGGACCACCCACGAGCAGACATTCAAGTTGAGGAAGGATGGTTGCTGTGGTTGACTGTTGGAAAGTCTTCCATTTGTTGTTGTGGAAGTGAGCAATTTGAATAAATTCAAGGAAAAACAAGACAAATTGGAGGGTATGGATGGGCAAAGTATGTTGATTTTTTTTTTTTTTCCCCTTTTGTTTGTTGCTTTATAACTTGCTTTCCTCCATAATTTGCCTACCACCGGTCTCTTTTGTTCTCATAATTTGTATGTTATTCTAGGATTACTACTTCCCATATGCAGTATCTTGTATTTACCAATGCAACATTTTAATTGCCACTTCTGAGGCATCTGCAAAATATTTCTAGGTTTTGTTTATTATTATGTCTTGATTCCTGTCATTAACCAATTTGTCAACCTTTGCATCATCTGCAAATTTAGACATGTTTGACATTCTTTTATTAATAAATATTGTAAATAACTGCCTCTGGTGCCAAATCAGGTGGTTATGGCACTGCATTTGTTGTAGGAGTAGTAATAATAATGGCAAATGATGCAAGAAAGCAAGCTTATATAGCAACAAAAAACAAAAAAACACAGTTCACCCATCTGTACCCCCCCCCACCAAGAATTTGTCTAGTTTTCAATTTATTCAACCCATCCACTTCCACAACAGGTGGAAGCCTGTTCCAACAATCAACCGCCTGCTAGCTGAAGGCAAACTTCCTATACATCTTTCCTGCAACCATCCTTCCTCAACTTGAATTTATGCCCCCTTGTGTGTAGTCTCAGCAAGTGGAAGAATACCACATTAACAATCAGCTCATTCAATCTATTCAAGAATTAAAACACCTCAATCAGATCTCTCCACAGGTGCCTAGTCTCAAGATATTGAAATTTGTGGAACTGCAGCTCTACATCCTTCTAAAGATACTGCAATTTGTGGAACTGCAGCTCTAAATCCAAGATAGTGCAATATGTGGTTCCAGCAGCTCTACATCCTTCATAAAATGAGGTGTCGAGACCTGTATGCAGTACTCAAGGTGTGGCCTGACAAAGGAATAATCACCTCCTTATCCTTGCTAGCAAAATTCCTGTATATCATTGACAATACCCCCATGAGCTGCTCAGGCAGCCTGTCGGCACTTATCAGAAAACTTCATATCTGACTGCACAACTAACCCCAATATGTTTTTCATTTTCCACTACCCCAAGTATAATAACTGCACAGTTAGTACATTATTCCGGGGTTATTGCTACCCATACGCAGTATTTCACATTTCTCAATGATAAACTTCAGTTGCCATTTCTCAGCACGTAAACAAACAGCTTGTTATTTTGTTTGCTATTTGGTTTTTAGGAGCATTAGCAACTAAGGCCATACTGCTACGGGATTTGCAGTGGTCATTCCCTGACTTTTCCGCATCCTCCGTATTTGGCGGTGACGGGCTTGAACCCTGGTCTAATCAAGAAGCGTGTGCTATGCACTGCTGCTCCTTCGCACCTGGCTACGGAGGCGCCTAAACAAACAGCCTTCAAAGGGATGGGGTGGGGGTTAATGGAGGCAACTATCGTCGGTGACTCTACTGTCAGGTTACAGGGCAATGTTGGGAAAAAGTCCAAGTTACGACTGAATTTGAAAGTATCAGTAATTCTGCCCAGAGATGATAAGAGGGAGTACATGTTAGCATTAGCAGAGGCATTTGATGCAAGAAAGCAAGCTTATGCAGCATCAGCCAAAAAAAAAAAAAAAAAAAAAAAACCACTTCCACTTCACCCCTCTGTTTGTTCAAAATACCTGTCCAGCTGAGCCTTAAACTTATTCAGGCTATCAACCTCCACCACAAGGGATGGAAGTCTGTTCCACCAACCAACCAACCGCTGGCTAAAGGCAAACTTCCGCACGTCTATCCTACATCTGTCTTTCCTCAATTTGAATTTATGCCCTCTCAGGTGATTTTTCTGAGCTAGAGGAAGAATCCCATCAGCATTGAGCATGCTTAAACCATTCAAGGCTTTATACACCTCTATCAGATCACCTCGCTGGTGCCTAGTCTCCAGACATTGTAATTTGCAAAACTTAAGCCTTTCTTCGTAAGAGCACCCCTTTGTTCCATTCACTAATCTTGTTGCCCTTCTCTGTACTCGTTCCAGCAGCTCTACATCCTTCTTGAAATGAGGCCTCCAGACCTGTATACAGTACTCTAGGTGTGGCCTGACCATCGCCTTATACAATGGAATAATCACCTCCTTATCCCTGCTGGAAAAATTCCTGTATATCATTGACAATACTCCATGAGCTACTCTTGCAGCCCGTCTGCACTGCTCAGAGAACTTCATATCTGCCTGCACAACCACCCCCAAGTCCCTTTCATTCTCTACCACTGTCAGTGTAGTACCACAGAGTTGATACGTTGCTCTGGGGTTGCTGTTTCCCATGTGTAGTACTTTACATTTGTCAATGTTAAACTTCATTTGCCACCTCTCAGCCCATCTGCTCAACCTATCCAGATCCTGTTGCAGCAGCATAGTGTCAGTAGTGTCCTTGACAACCCTGCCAACCTTTGTATCGTCTGCAAACTTGGACATTAAGCCCGATATACCATCATCAATATCATTTATAAATACAGAAAACAATAATGGACCCAACACTGAGCCCTGAGAGGATTTCGATCAATTTGGCCCAGGAGAGATTGTTTCACATGGATGGGTACACTTAAATAGAAAGGGTGTAAGAATATTTGCTGATTCTATTGAGGCAGTGATAGGTGGGTCAGAAAACTGCTAGCTTGGAGGATACATAGAATTAATAGATTAACTAGAACCACAGGCAGAAGTAATAGTGATACTTGAATTGCTTGTATTGGAACAAGCAGCAGACTAGAAAGCAAGGTGCCAGGGATTACAAGGCCTGCTGTGAGTCTTCATGAAACAATACATAGGCCATGTTAGGGTAACTAAGAGTAAGACCAAGTGCATGTATACTTGCATATGCACCAATGCTAGGAGCACTGTAAATAAATCTGAAGTATTGATTAAGTAATCAAATGCAGACATTGTAGGGACAGTGCAGACACGATGTCGCTCAGACAAACTACACTAAATTTGAATGTGTGGAGTACAATGTATAAAGTAAGGACAAGGAAGGGTAGAAGACTTAAGCTTAGTTAAGAAGCATATTAAATGTAAGGCACAGCATCCAGTGGACACGGGTGACCAGTGCATAAGCAATGGGAAAACTAGGCTTAATGACTGTAATAAGTATACCAAACAGCTATACAGAGTAAGAGTGGGTAAGTAAATCAGAATGTCTTATAATGGGGGATTTTAACTTTCCAAATGTTGATTGGAATTTGAGGGTTGGTCACACACACACACTAGCAAAACTTCTGTAGATGGCTGTTTTCTACAGCAGCAGCATGTTAGACAGTCAATAAGAGGTAGAAATAATTTTAGCATTAGCATTAGTAGAGGCATTTGATGCAAGAAAGCAAGCTTATGCAGCATCAGCCAAAAAAGAAAAAATAAAAAAATAAATAAATTAATTAAAAAAAAATAACCACTTCCACTTCACCCCTCTGTTCGTTAGAAATACCTGTCCAGCTGAGCCTTAAACTTATTTAGGCTATCAACTTCCACGACAAGGGATGGAAGTCTGTTCCACCAACCAACCACCCGCTGGGTAAAGGCAAATTTCCTCATGTCCATACTACATCTGTCTTTCCTCAATTTGAATTTATGCCCTCTCAGGCGATTATTCTGAGCAAGAGGAAGAATCCCATCAGCATTGAGCATGCTCAAACCATTCAAGGCTTTGTACACCTCTATCAGATCACCTCGCTGGTGCCTAGTCTCCAGACACTGTAATTCGCAAAACTTAAGCCTTTCTTCGTAAGAGCACCCCTTTGTTCCATTCACTAATCTTGTTGCCCTTCTCTGTACTCGTTCCAGCAGCTCTACATCCTTCTAGAAATGAGGCCTCCAGGCCTGTATACAGTACTGTAGGTGTGGCCTGACCATTGCCTTATACAAGGGAATGATCACCTCCTTATCCCTGCTAGAAAAATTCCTATATATCATTGACAATACACCATGATCTACTCTTGAAGCCCGTCTGCACTGCTCAGAGAACTTCATATCTGCCTGCACAACCACCCCCAGGTACCTTTCATTCTCTACCACTGTCAGTGTAGTACCACAGATTTGATACGTTGCTCTGGGGTTGCTGTTTCCCATATGTAGTACTTTACATTTGTCAATGTTAAACTTCATTTGCCACCTCTCAGCCCATCTGCTCAACCTTTCCAGATCCTGTTGCAGCAGCATAGTGTCAGTAGTGTCCTTGACAACCCTGCCAACCTTCGTATCGTCTGCAAACTTGGACATTAAGCTTGATATACCATCATCAATATCATTTATAAATACAGAAAACAATAAAGGACCCAATACTGAACCCTGAGGGACTCCACTAATAACATTAGTCCACGATGAGCAGTGTCCATTGATTACCACTCTCTATCTTTTCCCCCTCAACCACCCCTTTACATAAGTAAGGAATTCTTTGCTGTTTTAATTTGCATCCTTTGCCAAATATTTCTCGTAATCTGCCTTCACCTGTCTAACCTTCTTTGTGACCTGATTACAGAAAAGCTTATTTGCCATGGGCTTCTGTGTCATCTGATAATTTATATGCACCCATACATTTTTCTTCTCTACCACGAGCCTCATTAATTCATCTGACAGCCATTTAGGCCTGAACCTTGAACAGTATTTCTTAGTTGGAATATAAAGCCTAGTAGCCTCCAAGATTAAGTCCCTGAAGGCTTCTCATTTAGAATTAAACATTGGTAACATCGGGGCTTAGAGGGGAACAGGTATCCTGTGTGTTATCAGACACTCAGCCTAAAACACCGACTGATCCAATATCTCTCTATTACAGAAGATTTAGGAGAAGTCCGGTTGGCCTGCCTCCCTAAAATCCACTCATGCACACCTTCGCGATGGTAAGCCCTGTTATGTCACTTAGGTGGCAACGAACATGTAGAGTGGTTCTCTTCAAGACGCCTGGTCAGCGTGAAGAGAAAAGACCAAACCCTCCAGCATATGAGAGCACAACAATACAAATGGCCCTCAGTCCCCAGCAGCTTTCGCTCTCCTTCTTACGGCAGAGAGAGAGGATCAGAGTGGAAGCAGAGGGTGCTAAGAATCTCTGGGTACGACCAGGCTGACATGCACGGAAACTTAACTTGGCCTGTTATAACGTACAATCACTCATCTGTGAAGACAGGATATTAGAGCTGGAAAAGGAATTAGAAAATGTGAATTGGAATATCATTGGTTTGGCTGAAACAAGAAGAAGAAATGAATCACTTATAAGTTTATCAAGTGGAAATCTGCTGTACACCAATGGAAACAGTGAAAGAAGTGAAGGTGGAGTTGGGTTTCTGGTCCATAAAGATTTTAAAAACAACATTTTGGAATTCAAAAGTACATCACCAAGGATGTCAAGACTAATACTCAAGATTTCTAAGAGGTACAAGCTAAAGATTATAATGATTTATGCACCAACATCGAGCCATGATGATGAAGCGGTTGAAGAAATGTACACCGAAATTGAGAGTCTTCTAGATGAGCAGAAAACCCACTACACTATTATTATGGCGGACTTCAATGCTAAGGTTGGAAAAAGGCAAAACAGCGCAGAAAGAGGAACTATAGGAAATTTTGGAATTGGTGAAAGAAATAAGACTTGTGGAATTTGCAGAATCTCAAGGACTGTCAGTAATGAACACTTTTTTCAAGAAAAGGGTGAACAGAAAGTGGACATGGAAGAGTCCAAATGGATTAACTAATGAAATCGACTTCATCCTCACTAACAGAAGATATATTGTGAATGATGTTACTGTCCTGAATAAGGACAATGTTGGAAGTGATCACAGAATGGTAAGATGTACACTTGATATAGATGTAGGAAAGGAAAGGAAAAAACTGACTCGAGTAAATAATATAAAGGTCTTTGAGATAACAGAGGAGGAGAAAAAGCAGTATGTATTGGAACTTAAGAACAAGTTTGAGCTTCTGCAGACAGCTCAGGACCAAGATATCGACGAGGAATATTACAACTTTCTGAAAGTGATAAAGCCCAAGAAACCTATGGAGAAACAGAAATCCAAAGAAGAAAAAATTAGTCAAGAAACACTTGTCATGATGAACCGAAGACGACAAATGAAGAGCAAGAAAAACACTGACAGGGAGAAAATTGAGTATACTGAGTTATGCAAAGCCATTAGAAAGAGACTCAGAGAGGACATAAGATTTAACACAAGAAAAGTAGAACAAGCATTAAGGGAAAACAAAGGATTTAAATCAGCAGCCATGGCAGTAATACAGAAAGACAAATGATACTGAAACTGAAGAATAGCGATGGTGTACTTATAAACAGCAGAGAAGGTATGATTCAAATAGCAGAAGACTACTATAGAGATTTATACAAGGAGCGAGGGAATGATACCAGCAGTGGGGAAGATGGATTGCAAAGTAGCAACACATACGACATACCCGATATTGTTCCTGATGAGGCAGAACATGAATTGAAGAAAATGAAGAATCGGAAAGCCCCGGGGGAAGATGAAGTTACTGTAGAGTTGTTAAAATTGGGAGGAAGAGACATAACACAAAAACTGGCAAGGCTCTTCACAAAGTGCATTAGAAAAAGTGTGACGCCTAAGCAGTGGAATAATGCAATCATAGTTTTGCTGCATAAGAAAGGAGATAAATCAGAAATTGGAAATTATAGACCAATTAGCTTGTTATCCCACATCTACAAGTTGTTCACAAGGGTCATTACTAACAGATTAGAAAGAATACTTGATGAAAATCAACCGAAAGAGCAAGCTGGCTTTAGGACAGGATTCTCAACTATGGATCACCTTCACGTAATATCACAGCTAATGGAGAAAGCAAATGAATATAAAACACCATTATGCCTGGCATTTGTGGATTATGAAAAGGCACTTGACTCCTTACAGCATAAGGCAATGTTTCGGGCACTGGAAAGACAAGGCATAGATACCCCATATATTATGATTTTGAAGAAAATATGAGTGCTACCTCCTTTATTAGACTAGACAAAGACAGTAGCAAATTTAAAATCGAGAAAGGAGTTCGACAAGGAGACACAACATCTCCGAAGCTGTTTACTGCTGCCCTTGAGGAAGCTTTCAGAAGATTGACTCCTTTCTGCGACCAGTCTAATGTGAACGGAGAGTACCTAAACCATTTACGATTTGCAGATGACATTGTGGTTATAAGCCACGATCCCAAAGAATTAGAGGAAAATCTTAATCAGCTATGCCTGGTTAGTAAGGATTTTGGACTAAAGATAAATGTGGCTAAAACAAAAGTAATGATGAACAAGTATGCCACGGAAAGGGAAATAATGATTGAAGGAGCAGTAATTGAAAAGGTGGAGTCATATACTATCTGGGACAAGTTATTAGCTGTAATAATGATAAATGGCTGGAAGTCAAGAGAAGAATAAATTTTGGATGGGTAGCATTCAGGAAATAGAGTCACATACTGAAGAGCAATATCCCAGTTTGTCTGAAACGTAAAATAATGAATCAATGTATACTCCCCACCATGACTTATTAGCATTAGCATTAGTAGAGGCATATGATGCAAGAAAGCAAGCTTATTCAGCATCAGCCAAAAAAAAAAAAAAAAACCCCACTCCCATTTCACCCCTCTGTTCGTTCGAAATACCTGTCCAGTTGAGCTTTAAATTTGTTTAGGCTATCAACTTCTACAACAAGTGATGGAAGTCGGTTCCACCAACAATCCACCCGCTGGCCAAAGGCAAATTTCCGCACATCTATCCGACATCCGTCCTTCCTCAATTTGAATTTATGCCCTCTGAGGTGATTATTCTGAGCAAGATGAAGAATCCCATTGGCATTGAGCATGCTCAAACCATTCAAAGCCTTATACACCTCTATCAGATCACCTCGCCGGTGCCTAGTCTCCAGACTCTGTAATTTGCAAAACTTAAGCCTTTCTTCGTAAGAGCAACCCTTTGTTCCATTTATTAATCTTGTTGCCCTTCTCTGTACCCGTTCCAGCAGTTCTACATCCTTCTTGAAATGAGGCCTCCAGACCTGTATACAGTACTCAAGATGTGGCCTAACCATTGCCTTATACAAGGGAATAATCACCTCCACATCCCTGCTAGAAAAATTCCTGTATATCATTGACAAGACACTATGAGCTACTCTTGCAGCTCTTCTGCACTGCTCAGAGAACTTCATATCTGCCTGCACAATTACCCCCAGGTCCTTTTCATTCTCCACCACTGTCAGTGTAGTACCGCAGAGTTGATACGTTGCTCTGGGGTTACTGTTTCCCATATGTAGTACTTTACATTTGTCAATGTTAAACTTCATTTGCCACCTGTCAGCCCATCTGTTCAACCTTTCCAGATCCTGTTGAAGCAGCATAGCGTCGGTAGTGTCCTTAACGACCCTGCCAACCTTTGTATCATCTGCAAACTTGGACATTAAACTTGATATGCCATCATCAATATCATTCATAAACACCGAAAACAACAACGGACCCAACACTGAACCTTGAGGAACTCCACTAATAACATTAGTCCACGTTGAGCAGAAGACAGAGTGATTACCACTCTGTCTTCTGCCACTCAACCAACCCCTTATCCATAGCAGCAATTTGCCTCCAATGTCACACTGCTCCAATTTGTGCGGCAGTCTTCCATGTGCAACAGTATCAAAAGCCTTTCTAAGATCCAAATATATAATATCAAAGTTATTCCCTGTATCCAGTTCTTTTGTGACTACATCATAGTATCCAATCAAATTGGTCAGGCAAGACCTGCCCTTAACAAAACCATGCTGCGTCTGAGCTATAACTGAATTCTTGTCTAGATGATCTGCAGTGCTTCTTTAACCAGTGCCTCCATTAATTTACCTGGAACAGAAGTTAAACTAACAGGTCTATAATTACTTGTGTCAGCCTTTGATCCTCCTTTGTGAATTGGCGTTACATTTGCACATCTCCAGTCTATGGGTACCTCCCCTGAGTCCAAAGAAGCTCTCATAATTATGGCTAGGGGTTTGCATACTTCCTTTGCTGCCTCCTTTAATATAACTGGATAGATCCCATCCACCCCAGGTGCCTTTTTTATGTTTATCCTCAACAATCTCTCCTCCACTTTCCTCTCAGTTATTACAAAATCATCCAGCTCACTGCCAATGTTTACTTTACCTACATCATTCTCCTTCCTGAATAACTCCTCATGCGTGAATGTAGATGCAAAATACTCGTTTAGATTGTTAGCCACCTGAGCAGGATCCTCAACTGTTGAACCATCAATATCCAGTGGACCAATCTGATTCATCCCTTTCCTTCTCGAGTTCAAATATGTAAAGAACTCTTTTCTGTTTTTCTTTGCATCCTTTGCCAAGGATTTTTCGTAGTCTGCCTTTGCCTGCCTAATCTCCTTTGTGACTTGGTTACAGACCAACTTATATCTATCATAGGCTTCCATGTCACCCATTAATTTGTATGTATCCCATGCATTTTTCTTCTCTGCCACATGTCTCATTAGTCCATCTGACAACCATTTAGGCCTAAACCTTGAACAATATTTCTTAGTTGGTATGTAAAGCCTGGTAGCCTCCAAGATTAGTTCCTTGAATGCTTCCCATTTTGAGTTTGCTGTTGGTAACATAATCAGTTGGTCCCACTGTATAGAATTTAAATACTGTCTCAGACCATCATAGTCGCCTTTACGAAAACAAAAACCCTTCTCTTTACCTCTGATGGTAGTTACCTCCTTGAGTAAATCCCACTTCAACACACTGTGATCACTGCCACCTAGTGGTTCATTTATCTGCAGATTCTTAATGCATGAAGAATCACTACTGATAATCAGATCAAGAGTATTGCTCCCTCTTGTTGCCTCACGAACATGCTGATGTAGAAAACAATCATCCAATAAATCCACAAAATCCTTGCTAGTGTGCGAGTGACCAACCACAAATTCCAGTCAATATCTGGGAAATTAAAATCCCCCATTATAAGACTCTCTGATTTACTGGCCCACTATTTCCCTGTACAATATCTTATTATACTCATCAGAGTCATTAGGCCTATAGCACACTCCTACTCTCAATTTTGATTTCCCTATGCTTATGTCACACCAAACTGACTCGACAGTGCCCTGTCCATCGATGTCGACTGGCTTCACTTCCTTGGACTTTATGTGTTTCTTAATTAATAGAATAACCCCTCCTGTCCTGTCTATCCTTTCTATACACATTGTATTCCCCAAATTCCAGTTCCGCATTACTTATATCTGTGTGACACCACGTCTCTGATATCCCAACAATATCTGCCTTTGATGTTTTGAGCAATACCTCAAATTCATCAAATTTATTTACCAACCTCCTAGCATTGGTGTACACGCAGGTATACATGCACCTGTTTCTATTCTTAGCTACCCTAACACAACCCATGTGTTTACTTGTACCGCAATGACTACCAGCAGTCTCTGAAATATCCTGCATCTTGTTTTCCAGGCTTCTGCTCATTTCAATAGAAGCAGTACAAGAATCACTTCCACCTCTGCCAGTGGCTACTGTTAATCTATTAGTCCTTGTATCCCCCCCAACTAGAAGTTTTCCGACCCACCTAACACTGCCTCGACAGCATCAGCAAAAATTCTTGCACCCTTTCTATTTAAGTGTATCCCATCCCTGTAGAAGCAATCTCTCCTGTTAACAAGTACAGTCCAGGCTGAAAAAAATTCTACCCCTTGAGCCTTGCACAATCCCTCCAGGGCCGAATTGATCGACAAGGCTCTCATCATATACTCCCTCCTATCGTGTCTGGGCAGAATTGCAGACACTTTCAAGTTCAACCCTAATTCATGGCTTTTTTTCAACAGTGACCTGTACTTGCTAAGTAATTCCGCCGGCCTCCTACTCTTAATATCATTAGTGCCAACGTGTACAACTATATCACCTTTTGTGCCCTTAAAAGATGATATCCGCTCTACAACGTCATCAACCTTTGCCCCTGGCAGACATACCCTGGTCCTATTCCACCTATCCTTTTTACAAAGGATGTTCCCCGTTTCCCTGACAATAGAGTCACCAACAACTACTAGTTCCTGTGGGACCAGCGCATTCTGCCTAGGGGGCTGCCTCTGTGTCGCCTGATGACCAAGTGCAAGCTCTGGCGTTGATGTGGGCAGCTGAGAGCTTGATGGGCCCCTCAATTTATTTCCTTCGAGGGCATCCACCCTGTCCTTCAAGCTCTCATAAAAGCCCACAACAACGCTGAGTTGTCGCCTGATTTCCTTGCACTCCTTACATCGTGCACACACAAAGACACCCCCCTTGGCAGTATCATGTCCCGTACCCGACTGCTCTGCAAACATCAAACAAACAGTGCATTTTAAAGACTATGATTCAGAGGGCAACTGCCCCCCTCAGTTCTCCCCTGAACCACAGCACTCCCATTAGCTTGAGCCTTTCGCTTTGCTGCTCTGGTCAGAGTCATGATTCCGATTTAATTCAATAAAATTCAAAACAAAAATTAAATCCTTAAGTTATATCCCAAAACAGTTATGTTATATATATATTTTTTTCGGTATCTAGTGTTTTCTACGAGTTCCCTTTATACAACTTCCGTATCACGTGTACCACTATAGTTATGTATTAATTATTTGTTACGATTAAGTCGTTATATATATATATAGAGTTAAAAATACAATTTAATTGACAATAAAGTTTATCAAGATTAATTGACAATATTATATTATGCACTATACTACGCTAAGCTTATGCTATCGTGTAAAAATGGCGGGAATTCACGAACAGTATTTCTACGGACTCGTAAGTATTGATTAGCTTCCAAATCTCGTTATCTCAATTTAGAATAAACTAAGGATCCTAACTAGGTCTATAATCTACTTATAGAAGATAATTTGATATAACAAATGGTTAATAAATCGACTAAATTTGGTTAAAAAAAAAAAAAAAAAAAGAAAAAGACCTCTCGTTCAATTTGTGACACGTGGATTTTATACCGTTACCGATACTAAGTAATATCTACAAAATCTCTGTCTCTAAGTTAAACTTTAAACTAAGTATCTTAACTAGGAATATAAAGCTACTCTAGAAAATAAGTTAATATGACAATTTAAACTAATAAAGCAGAAAATAAATCAGGAAAAACTTCTCTGTTTCAAGAGCTTTAAGGAGCAACGTCCGCACAGGCTAACCTCACACCCAGAAAGTGAAACTTGGACACTCACCAAAAGAATGGAAGAGAAGCTGAGAACTACACAGCGAAGAATGGAACAAATTATATTGGGAATCAGACTGTTAGATAAGAAGAGAAACACATGGATTAGGCAGCAAACTCAAGTAAAGGACATTCTTATCAAAACTAAAGAACTAAAATGGTCTTGGGCCGGACACATAGCTCGAAGACATGATGACGGATGGACTAAGAAAATAACAGAATGGTACCCAAGAGGAGCTAGAAGAAAACCTGGAAGACAAAGGTGGAGATGGATAGATGAAATTCATGAGTTTTTGGGTAGTAAATGGATGGCCAGTGCTCAAAACAGAAGGAACTGGAAAGTTGCTGGAGAGGCCTTCATCCTGCAGTGGATTGAAAATGGCTGATGATGATTGGTAACATCATCAGTTGATCCCACTGTATAGAATTTAAACTGTCTGAAACCCCTGTAGTCACCTTTACGAAAGAAAAAGCCCTTCCCTTTAGCCTTGATGGTAGTTACATCTTTACGTAACTGCCTTCGATGTCTTGACTAGCACTTCAAGCTCATCAAATTTATTAACTATACTCCTAGTTACTCTAACACAGCCCATGTATTGATTTTTTCCACTATGACTCCTGGAAATCTCCATTGCCCTGCTTTTCATGCTGCTGCTCATTCCAATAGAAGCAGTGCAAGAATCACTTTTGCCTCTGCCTGCAGCTACTGTGTGTATTCCCCCAAGCTAGCAGTTTTCTTACACACCTAACACTGCCTTCATAGCACCAGCAAATATTCTTGCCCCCTTTCTATTTAAGTGTACCCATCCCTGTAGAAGCAGTCTCTCTTGTCAACAAGTACAGACCAGGCTGAAAAAAATTCTACCCCTTCAGCATTGCACAATCTCTCCAGGGCCAAATTGATCAACAAGGCTCTCATCATATACTCCCTCCTGTCGTGTCTGGGCAGAATTGCAGACAGTTTCACATTCAACCCTAACTCGCAACTTTTTTTTCAACGTTGACCTGTACGTTTTGAGTAAATCTGCAGGTATCTTACTTTTAATGTTATTAGTTCCAATGTATACAACAATATCACCTTTTGTGCCCTTAAAAGATAACATCTGCTCTACAACGTCATCAACTTTTGCCCCTGGCAGACATACCCTGGTCCTGTTCCACCTATTCATGTATATTCCACGTCTCCCTGACAACAGTCACCCACAATAACTAGTTCCTCTGGGACAGTGCATTCTGCCTTGGAGATTGCCTCTGTGTTGCCTGATGCTCAGAAGTTAGCTCTGCCGCTGAGAGCTTGATGGGTCCTCATTAATTTCTTTGAGGGAATTTACCCTACACCTCAAGCTCTCCATAGACGCCCATCAGAACGCTGAGTTTGCTCCTAATTTATTGGCACTCTAGGCATCTAGCACACACAAAGACATTCTCCTTGGCTATATCATGTTCCGTTTTAGAAAGTTCAGCAAACACTTCACACATTTTTTTTGAGACTGATGCATTCGTGAATCGCTCCCTTCATTTCTCCCCCGAGTCATAGCACTCTCGCTAGTCCGTGATCTTTGCTTCGCAGCTCTAGTGTCGGTTATGATTTCTGTTTAAATACAGTTTAATTAACAATGGAATTTAATAAGATTAATAAATATTTTTGATTAATTGATAATACTATACTAAGCTAACAGATTCCTAATACAGTGCTTTTAGTATGAAAAGCCATGAAAAAGTATTTGATTCTGTCAAAAAACAAGCAGTAATCAATGCCCTAATCAACCAAAGTGTAGACAGAGCTTATGTTAATATTTTCCAATCAATATACAAAGAGGTGATTGCATCAATATGGATCAACAATGATAAAGCTCAGATCAACACAGAAAAAGGCATCTGACAAGGAAGCAAACACTCCGAAACAATTTTCTGGCTGTTTAGAAGAAATTTTTTGCAAACTAAAAATTGGGATAATAAAGGACTCAAAGCAAATGCCGATTACCTGAATCACTTACGATCTGCAGATGACATCATTCTCTTTGCCAATGATCCGGAAGAATTGCAGCAAAACATTGAAGAACTGCAGCATGAAAGAAAGAAGTTCAGTTTAAAGATGAATATCAAGAAAACACAGGTTATGTTCAACAAAATTACCAGATCAAAGAACATCATGGCAGATGGAAAAGAACTAGATGAAGTGGTAAGGTATGTTTACGTTGGACAAGAAATTTCAACAAACGGAAATGTCTTGGACACTGAATGGCACATAAAACTAGGATGGCAAGCATGTGCAAAGCTTAATATAGACTTCAAGACAAACTTCCTTCCATTCTGTCTCAAATGAAAAGTTTTTGATCAATGTATACTTCCTGTCTTAACATATGCTTGTGAAACACAAACATTGAATGGCAAAGCTTTACATAGACGGAGGGTCATGCAGAAAATTAATGTGCTGAATTTTGAAAATAACCAAAAGAGACCACGAATTCACCAACAAACCAAGGTCTGTGACATCTCAGAAAGAACAAAACCCTTAAAATGGAAATGGGCAGATCACATACCAACAATTGATGACAAATAGATCAAACAAATTTTGGAAAGGATACTGCTTTACTCAAAAAACACCAAAGACGAGGTGGATTGATGAAATTTGCTAGTGTACAAGGGAAAAAGAAAGCACAAGACCACAGTTGCTGAAAACAAGTTGATGAGCCATTCATCATGCAGTGGATCGACAATGATGGCCAAAAATAACGGTCACTGATGACAGTATATAGGACTTAATGTCTAAGTTTGCATACGATACAAAGGTTGTCAGGGTAGTTAACAACAGAAACAAAAGGTATGCTGCTGAATCAAGATCTAGAAACATTATGCAGATGGGCCAAGAAATGGGCTATGGAGAACAAAACAAAAACAGTCCTGAGTAACCAGCACCCCTTCAATGGGGCAGGGGAGCAAAGAATCCCCAGGTTCAAAGTAGTGACAATACAGCAGATCAACATGTGGAACGTGAGAAATTTGAAAGCTACAGAATGTATTGAGAGAAATAGAGAGGATAGGAATACAGGTCCTGGGAGTGTGTGAGACCAGATGGACGGACTCAGGAATGTCAATCTGGTGATTGCACTGTGTACTATTCTGGAGGAGAGGATCATAAGAAAGGAGTAGCTATCATTGTTCGTAAGGCCATAAACCAGTCAGTTATTAATGTTGTACATGTACCTGAATGAATTATTTTGGTACAACTTAAAAGCTCACCAGTCAGTGTGGATTTTATTCAAGTGTATGCAGCAACAAGTGTATGAAGAAGCTGAAGACTTCTAAAATAAATTAAGAGAAGCACTGAAATATACAAAAAAGAGAGATGTAAATCTGGTGTAGGGAGACTTCAATGCTAAGGTCTGCAAGGGAAGAGTAGGAGACATTATGGAGGAATATGGATTGGGTGACAAAAATGAACATGGGGAGCGAGCAACTGATTGAGTTCAACCAGGAGGTAGAGATGGTTATATGTAACAAATGATGCACTCTAACAGTAAGAAACCTTTACATGTGGAAATCACCTCAAGATAGTACAGAATGCCTGATAAGAAACCAAATTGACTATATTTCAGTAAATAAAATGTTCCAAAATGGAATTAAATCAGTCAAAACATATCCTGGTGCTGATATAAACTCTAGTAGTATGTGATGCAAGAAAGCAAGTGTATGAGCTTATGCAGTATCAGCCAAAAAAAAAAAAAAAAAAAAATCACACCATCCCCTCCAAATGCCTGTCCAGTTCCTCCTTAAATTTATTTAACCTATCAACTTCCACAATGACAGATCGAAGTTTGTTCCAGCAATTAACCACCCACTGGCTAAAGGCAAATTTCCGCACATCTATTCTACATCTGTCTTTCCTTAATTTGAATTTATGCCCCCTTAGGGTCGTAATCTGAACAAATGGAAGGATCCCATCACAATTCAGCGTGCTCAATCCATTCAAGGCCTTATACACCTCAATCAGATCACCGCGCAGGTGCCTAGTCTCCAGCCACTGCAATTTGCAGACCTTAAGCTTCTCTTGGTAAGAGGATTTCTTCATTCCCCTCACCAATCTTGTTGTCCTTCTCTGTACACGCTCAAGCAAATCTACATCCTTCCTAAAATGAGGCCTCCAGACCTGTACACAGTACTCAAGGCGTGGCCCGACCATTGCCTTACACAGAGGGACAATCACCTCCTTTTCCCTGCTAGCAAAATTCCTATATATCATTGACAAAACACCATGACCTGCCCTGGCAGCCTGTCTGTATTGTCAGAAAACTTCATATCTGACTGCACAATTACTCCCAAGTCTTTTTCATTTTCTACAACCTTAAGTGTAGTACCACACAGTTGGTACGTTTCTCTGAAGTTACTTCTACCCGTATGCAGAACTTTGCATTTGTCAAGGTTAAACTTCAGTTGCCACTTCTTAGCCCATCTGCCTAAATTATCTAGATCCTGTTGCAGTAGCACACTGCCATTACTGTCATTAACAACCCTGCCAACCTTTGTATCATCTGGAAACTTTGACACTAAGCCTGATATACCTTCATCAATATCATTGATAAATATACAAAACAACAGTGGACCCAACACCAAACCCTGTAGGACTCCACTAATAACATTAGTCCACGAAGAGCAGCATCCATTGATTACCACCCTCTCTCTTCTCCCACTCAACCATCCTTTTATCCATTGTAGAAACTTACCCTTAATACCATTCTGCTCCAATTTGTACAAGTCTTTCATGCACAACAGTGTCAAAAGCTTTCCTGAAATCCATATATATGATATCAAAATTATTTTTTGCATCCAGTTCCTTTGTAACCACATCATAATATCCTATCAAATTTGCCATACAAGACTTTCTTTCCCTTAAAAAACCCATGCTATGTCTAAATTATTGCTGTAGTCTTGTCTAGATGATCCTGCAATGCATCTTTAACCAGTGACTCCATTATTTTACACGGAACAGAAGTTAAACTAACTGGTCTGTAATTACTCGTGTCACCCTTCGATCCCCCTTTGTGAATTGGGGATACATTTGCATATCTCCAGTCAGTGGGGACCTCCCCTGAGTACAAAGATGCTCTCATAATTATGGCTAAGGGTTTGCTTAGTTGCTTTGCCGCCTCCTTTACTATAACTGGATAGATCCCATCCACCCCAGGTGCCTTTCTTATGTTTAACTTCAACAATTTCTCCTCCACTTAGCTCTTAGTTATTACAAAATCATTAAGCACCCTGCTACAATTTGATAACCTTCTGCCATTTTCAAGCCTTAATAACTCCTCATGTGTGAATGTAGATGCAAAATACTCATTCAGTTTGTTTTCTATCTGAGCAGGATCATCAATGGTCAAACCATCGATATCAAGTGGACCAATCAGATTCATTCCCTTCCTGTTAGCATTAGCATTAGTAGAGGCATTTGATGCAAGAAAGCAAGCTTATGCAGCATTAGACAAAAAAAAAAAATAAATAAATAAAAATAACCACTTCCACTTCACCCCTCTGTTCGTTCGAAATACCTGTCCAGCTGAGCCTTAAATCTATTTAGGCTATCAACTTCCACAACGAGGGATGGAAGTCTATTCCTTCCACCAACCAACCACCCGCTGGCTAAAGGCAAATTTCCCCACGTCTATCCTACATCTGTCTTTTCTCATTTTGAATTTATGCCCTCTCAAGTGATTATTCTGAGCAAGAGGAAGAATCCCATCAGCATTGAGAATGCTCAAACCATTCAAGGCTTTATACACCTCTATCAGATCACCTCGCCGGTGCCTAGTCTCCAGACACTGTAATTTTCAAAACTTAAGCCTTTCTTCGTAAGAGCACCCCTTTGTTCCATTCACTAATCTTGTTGCCCTTCTCTGTACTCGTTCCAGAATCTCTACATCCTTCTTGAAATGAGGCTTCGAGACCTGTATACAGTACTCTAGGTGTGGTCTGACCATTGCCTTATACAAGGGAATAATCACCTCCTTATCCCTGCTAGAAAAATTCCTATATATCATCGACAATACACCATGGGCTACTCTTACAGCCCATCTGCACTGCTCAGAAAACTTCATATCTGACTGCTCAACCACCCCCAGGTCCCTTTCATTCTCTACCACTGTCAGTGTAGTACCACAGAGTTGATATGTTGCTCTGGGGTTGCTGTTTTCCATATGTAGTACTTTACATTTGTCAATGTTAAACTTCATTTGCCACCTCTCAGCCCATCTGCTCAACCTTTCCAGATCCTGTTGCAGAAGCATAGTGTCAGTAGTGTCCTTGACAACCCTGCCAACCTACGTATCGTCTGCAAACTTGGACATTAAGCTTGATATACCATCATCAATATCATTTATAAATACAGAAAACAATAATGGACCCAATACTGAACCCTGAGGGACTCCAGTAATAACATTAGTTCACTATGAGCAGTGTCCATTGATTACAGTCCATTGATTGAGTTTAAATAAATAAAGAAATCCTTGCTGTTTTTCTTAGCATCTTTTGCCAAAGATTTCTCGTAATCTGCCTTCGCCTGCCTAACCTCCTTTGTGACCTGATTACAGATTAGCTTATATCTGCCATAGGCTTCTGAGTCGCTTGATAATTTATATGCATCCCACGCATTTTTCTTCTCTGTCACGAGTCTCATTAGTTCATTTGATAAACATTTAGGCCTAAACCTTGAACAATATTTCTTAATAGGTATGAAACTTTTAGTAGTATCCATGATTAATTCCTTGAATGCTTCCCACTTAGAATTTACTGTTGGTAACATCGTCAGTTGATCCCACTGTACAGAATTTAAAAACTGTCTGAGACCACTGTACTCACCTTTACGGAAGCAAAAACCCTTTTTTTTTTACCCCTGATGGTAATTATATCTTTAAGTAAATCCCACATCAGTACACTGTGATCACTGCCACCTAGTGGTTCTTTATCTGCAAATTCTTAATACACGAATGATCACTGCTGATAACCAGATCAAGGGTATTACCCTCTCTGGTTGCCTCTCGAACATGCTGCTGCAGAAAACAATCATCCAATAAATCCGCAAAAATCTTACTAATGTGTGAGCGACCAACCCACGAGTTCCAGTCAATATCTGGGAAGTTAAAATCCCCCATTATAAGACATTCTGATTTACTAGCCCAATTTCTCTGTACAATTGTTCATTGTACTCACTAGAGTCATTAGGCGTATAACACACTCCTACTCTTATTTTTGCTTTCGCAGTGCTTATGTCACACCAAACTGACTCAACAGTGCACTGTTCATCTATATCAACTGGATGCACTTCTTTTCATTTTATGTTTTTCATAATTAACAGCATAACACCTCCTCCCTTCCTATCCTGTCTATCCTTTCTGTACACATTGTACTCCCCAAATTCCAGTCCTGCATTCCTTATATCTGTGTGACACCATGTCTCTGCTATCCCAACAATATCCGCCTTTGATGTCTTGACCAACACTTCAAATTTATTTACTATACTTCTAGCATTTATTTACTATACTTCTATACTCTAATCACACCTTACTATGTTCTAATGTAAAAATAAGGCTGAAAGCTGTGAAGAAACATCAGCAAGAAAAAGATAAATATTGATGGACTAAGGGATGAACAGATAAGTGGGCAAGCAAGAACAATGTTGAACAATCAGTTACTGCAATGCAATATCAGCAAGAATGATGTAAAATATGGTTGTGAAAGGATTAAAAGTGCAATTGTCAAGATTAGTGAAGAGATTCTAGGAACAAAGTCAAAAATGATGCAAAAGAAATGGATGACAGATTTTGAGTCTGATGGATCACCAAAGAGTGGGCAAGAACAATTGTTTCGAGCGGATATCATCTTTTAAGGGCACAAAAGGTGATATAGTTGTACACGTTGGCACTAATGATATTAAGAGTAGGAGACCGGCGGAATTACTTAGCAAGTACAGGTCACTGTTGAAAAAAAGCCGTGAATTAGGGTTGAACTTGAAAGTGTCTGCAATTCTGCCCAGGCACGATAGGAGGGAGTATATGATGAGAGCCTTGTCGATCAATTCGGCCCTGGAGGGATTGTGCAAGGCTCAAGGGGTAGAATTTTTTTCAGCCTGGACTGTACTTGTTAACAGGAGAGATTGCTTCTACAGGGATGGGATACACTTAAATAGAAAGGGTGCAAGAATTTTTGCTGATGCTGTCGAGGCAGTGTTAGGTGGGTCGGAAAACTGCTAGTTGGGGGGGATACAAGGACTAATAGATTAACAGTAGCCACTGGCAGAGGTGGAAGTGATTCTTGCACTGCTTCTATTCAAATGAGCAGAAGTCTGAAAAACAAGATGCAGGATATTTCAGAGACTGCTGGTAGTCATTGCGGTACAAGTAAACACATGGGTTGTGTTAGGGTAGCTAAGAATAGAAACAGGTGCATGTATACCTGCGTGTACACCA